>NC_048232.1:66308785-66446493 GCF_002007445.2 Ailuropoda melanoleuca
GCGGCCCTGGGGAGGGGGCGCCGCCGGGATGGCTCAGCGCCCGCGCCGCCGGCCCCGCCAGAGCTCCGCGCCGCGTCGGACCCAGCGCCGGCGGCACCCTGCCCCGGGGCTGCGCTGCAGCTCGGAGAAGGGGGCGCGCGGGGGGGAGGAGGGGACGGTGAGACTTAGGGTCCCTGGGAGGGACGGCGACGGGGCAGGCTGCGTGCCTGGATGCTGGACCACCGCCGACCTTCCAGCTGGGGCCGGGACTCTCCTGGGGTGGCAGTGGGCACCGGTGCTCCGATTCGGGGAGAGGATGAGGGTGGAGGGGAAAGCGAGGGCGTGGGGAGCGAAGACGCGGGGCTGGGGGCCACGTCCCTTCTCATTCGGCAGGTGACCCTCCCCTCCCCCCAGCCGGGATCATCGCCCCAGGCGCACGCCCAGGTGGACCTTTAAAAGCCAGTGGAGTCCTTACTGGACACGGTTTTGGTGGAGGACCGGGCAGCAGACGGTCTTGGAGCCCCCAGCCCTTTAGGAAGGGGCTCTTCAACTTGCAACTGAATGTTGGCCTGTAATGCTACTGTAACTTTTGGGAGGAGGAATTAAAATTTTGGGGAGTTAAAAAAGACAAGAGGTCTCGGTTTTGTTACATTTTTCTGAACCGAATCATTATGAGGACAAGTTGCATTTAGGTGGTGGGTGGGGGTGGGAGTTAGAAATGTTGTTTCAGAAACTGCAAAAGGGGCTTTTTAGAAGAAAAAAAAAACGAGTGTCGGGAGAGTTTCTGGCTTGTCTGGAAACGGCAAGACTAATTGCCATGCGCTTCCGCTTTGAAACTGGCAGCAGACAGCATCTTGAAAATGACTCACTAGAGGAGCTCACAAAGAAACTGGTTTGCTCCTTCTCAGGTTTATGTATTTGTGCCTTTTACAGTTTCCTTTGTAGTGTTCGAGGGGTCCCCCGCCCCTTCCCCGCCGGCCCCCTCCTACCCTCCCGCTTTTGGAAGCCCCTGGCCGGTCTTTAACTACCCCCAGCACCCCAGCTGGAGGGGGGCTGGGGGAGGCTGAGTTGTTGTTGGAGTTGGCTGGGGAGAGGGTTACAGGGATTCTGCTGCTGCAGGGGGAAAAAGTTCCCTGAATTTTCCACTGGCTGCTGCAGGAAGAGAGAGCCCCTTTAGTCACTGCTAAGTAATGTCTGCACACACACCAACTAATCTCATTAGGAGTTTCCGCTGCTCGGCACAGGAGGGGTTTTGTGCAGCCGCTGTCAGCCGGGGGAGCCCTGGGCTGCAGAGGGAGGCAAGTTACAGCTTTATTTACGTAGAGGTGCAGCTGCCCAACGACCTTTTCAGGGCAGCATCTTGAAAAGTTGAAGTCACTTGGGCCATTTTGGATTTCAGACTTACAGGTTTTTCTTTCCCTGTTGTGTGTGTGCGTGTGTGTGTGTGTGTGTGAAGTTTCTATTGCCCAAGCAACTCAAACACCCCCATCCTTTCTCATCTGTGCTTGTGCCTTTGTTGGAGGGGGCGGGGGGGGGGAGCCAGAGGTGGTGAGAAACTAAGCGTGTTCCAGGCATCTATTAATGAGTCCAAATCGATTTCTGAGCCTTCTTGCTTTATTGCCAAACAAAATACCCTCTGATCTCTCTCCCTTTTTCTCTGTCTGTGGCACACATTTATTTGGGATAGGTCAGTTATGAGTTTCAATTTATGGGGATTATAAAATTACAAATTGTGTTAGGAGGGCATGTGGGTCAGACAGTGAAGAAGACTGTCTATAAGTGTTTTTAGAGTTTCCAGTAATGATCCTGCCTGCAAAAAACCCTGATGGTCTTTCTATGCCAGATATAGCAAAGACCTTATGGCCTTCTTCCTCCCCCCCCCTTAAACCTTTATAAACGTTAGAAATGTGTGCAGTTGCTTAAAAGGGTAAAGAATTTTAAGGAACCTGATTGAAACTGTGGGGTTCCTTTATTGACAAGGACATGCTGCTTGAGGACATACTCTTGAGGGGTTGTGAAGTGTTGATATTTCTCTTCTGGTGGCAAAGCATGTCCTAAAAACAGCCCAACCAGGGTGTGAGTCAGTGAACGTGAGTACAGGATGTCCCTAACACAGTGCCAGTCACAGAGTAGATGCTCAATAAATTGTCACATTGAAATCTGTGAGTAGGACCATAGCCCTTACATACAAATAAGAAAAAACTTGCCAGGTTGCAGGAGAGGCCCCTTTGAGTGAACTATGAACCAGTCTAGATAAACAGAATTTCTAGAGTAATTTTGTCCCCCAGGTGACATTTGGCAATATCTGGAGACATTTTGGTTGTCATAACGAGAGGGGGTGCTCTTGGCATCTAGTCTGTAGAAAGTTAGGCACACATCCAGCAAGGTATTGAACAGCCCCCCCCCAATAATTTTCCAGCCCAAAATATCAGTCGTGCCCACAGTGAGAAACTCTCATTTACATTAACGGTGATGATGATTGCCTGCATCCATTCAATGAATAGGACATTTACAAGTTGTCAGTTGCAATTTTCTGCCACATATGTAACACAGTATGCATGAATGTTCTCTCCCTTGCCCTCTTTTTGGTCAGTAACATGCCATAGAATGACATTTAGATGATGAATTGGGATGGTTTACCTTTGCGAGCTGAATTAGACCCATCTCTGAAACTCACTTACTTGGTACTAATGCTTTTCACACCAGAATGACAATAGCCCAGATAGGGGAGAGCAGTGACTTTTTCTTTTTTTTTTTTTTTCCAACTCCATTTGAATTTTGAAGTTTCTTAAAACATTTATTAAAGATCTCCTCTTCTTAGTTAAAAAAATTAATAATTCAAAACTGCTAATATAATAGTAAATGTGACTCTGAGATCGTATTTTGAAATTTATATTTGTAATAACTTTTTGGAACTTGAATCTTTTCCTGAAATAGGTTTTAAAGTCCTTCCAGTCAATGCATATAAATTAAAATGTTCTTTTCTTAGCTGATACTGGGTTTTGTGTGTTTTGTGCCACCCAATTATGTTTATACACCTATCTGATTCAAAACACCAATATAGTTGCAAAACATTACCTATTGACAAACCTGAAACAAACAAACAAAAAAAGATTATCCAAGGATGTGACTTCCTGGAGTAGTCTTTTTTTTTTTTTTTTTTTTTTGGGCTGATGGTGAATTACTGCTTACGAATTAATGGCTTTGCTCGTTTCCAGTCCTAGAGAATGATTCAGCCATCTTCATGTTCCCCAGAACTAATGGGGTTCCTCATTAAACTTTAAAAGCAATGGGTTCTCTGTCTGTTTGGGCTGCAAGGTGGCTGCAGGCAGCTGGCTCCTGCCCCTTCCTAAGGGCCTGCGCCTACACACACACACACACACACACACACACACACACACACACACACACACAGAGGCTCAAGGGTCATTTAAATGAAAGACTCCACTGCTGTCAGATTTTTCTGTATGTTTCAGGCAAGAGCTTTTTTATGTCCTGGTTATCCATAGTTCCCCTTTGTCTTTGTAGGCTGATTTCTAACATATTTGAGATTGTACTAACATGACAATATTTTCTAAAGGTTAGGTAGGTTTTTTTTTTGTTTTGAAAAAAATGCTAATGTGAATTATGTTAGGAAGATTCAGAAAACCACAAAGAAAAATATAAACATCTCCCATAATCCCACTGTTAACATTTGGATGTATTTTTTCAGTGTCCTAGAGTGTGTGTGTGTGTGTGTGTACACACACACATAAAACTTTTCA
Source organism: Ailuropoda melanoleuca (assembly GCF_002007445.2). NCBI lineage: Eukaryota > Metazoa > Chordata > Mammalia > Carnivora > Ursidae > Ailuropoda > Ailuropoda melanoleuca. The sequence continues at coordinate 66,312,529 of NC_048232.1, forward strand.
TTGGAGTCACACTATACTTTGTTTTGTAATTTATTTTTACTTAATATACCATGTAACACATTTTCATAACTAGTACTTAGACCAAAATTACTGCACAAAGAGCATGCATTTATTGATCTAATAAATGTGTTGACAGTGGACATAAGTTTTTACATGGACTTGTTCAGTGTTTTTGTCTCTGCGGCTCCAAGTACTGTTCTAAGAATGCTGACCTCTTAGAAGACTGAATTCATGTGTGCTGTGAAATTTGGGATTTTGATGAGTTTCTCTATGATTTAAGAATGAGTCATGATTTGCAGTAGAATATCAAGATGTAGTAACAGGAAGTCCAGGGCACTACACATCAAAATAGAATGTTAGGTGATGAAAAAGAGAAGCGAGGTTAAACCGAAAAGGTACCTTGAACTTTAAGGTGGGAGGAAGGTGCCTCTCTATACATTGTGACCATTCTTAGTTATTGCTGTTTCATTTTATATCTGGAGAGTCTCCAAACTTTGAGACTGTTTTCGGTGGATTTTTCAGCTCAAGAGGTCTATTGCCCATGGCCAGTTTGAATTAAGATCATTCAACTTTTTGGTTGAAACTGTGGCGGAGAGACTGTGGTTTTATGGCACAAAACTCTGGTTTTGCCACTTAAAATGCAGCCCCAGTAAATGGAATTATTAGTGTGTGTGTGTATGTAACCTTCTGTTAATCCTAAAGGCCTTCAAAAATGGTAGATCATTCAGTCTTTTAATTGCAGAAATTTGACTCCTGCCTATAACCATAATAAAAATGGCCTTTCATGCATTACTGGAAAATTAACGTATGTGTCAGCCATTTAAAAATAAACCTTGAATTGGTCATTTCAATAAATGGTAATTTGGTTTGAATTACACTAGGAATTATTAACTCATTGATTATGTGTTTTAATGTGTATTTCCTGGAAAGTAATTGTTAAATTTTTCTAAGAATTAAATGGGATTATTTTATAATTTGTCTTCAAGACTTATTTGTATATTTTTGAAGACATTAAGGTGATAGTCTTACTACTATATTCTGAGTTGAACTAAAATTAATTTATTCACCTGCTCTTAAAAGAGGCTCTAAAGCACATGGTATCATAAGTATTTTTAAAGCTACCATATCTAAGAATAATTCCTAATTTTCCATGTGTAAATAATGGAAGTGATGGGGTAGGTATAAAACACACTTCTCTAATGCCTTCTTTTAGACTGAAGTCAAGAATCCTTTACTCTAAGCAGTAGAACAAGGAATCTGAGAACCTTGATGTCTTTTTTTTTAATTGTATAATTTCATACATGGAAATGGACAGATCCTCAATATTTTTTTTATGCACCCATGGAATCCCCACCCCTTACCTCCAAATAGAGAATATTTCCATTGCCTGAAACATTCCCTAGCTATTTCTTTTTATTATGGCAATTTCATGATTCTACCATGTAGGTTTTTAAACCCCAGAACACCTTGATAAAATACTGCAGTATTTTTATTTAATTTGCTTGATTAAAAACAAATCATTAGAATGTGGGGATTTCCCCAGCAATACCATAGGAGGAAAAATCCCCTCTACATTGTTTAATACCGCATAAGCTAACCAAAAGTGATATGTGGGCTGCAGGACAGCTCAGATTCCCTTAAAACAAATTGTATTTAGGGGCTCTCTCTTAATCTTCCTGGACCTCAGTTTCTCTGGATGGTGAAGTGATTGAAATGTAGAGGCTGGGATAATTCCTTTCAAGTCTGAAGTTCTCCTGTACTACTATTTTGGAGTAAGGAACTTGAATTCTTCTAAGAGTTGTGAAAACGTGATGTGAATTTTTGCTGTCCTCCCCAGACAGCCAACTTTCAGGCATACGCAGCGATTTAAGCGAAGTATTTTGTGGTGGGAAAAGGGGTTCCCCATAAATTTCCCCTTCAATCCCATTCTGGCCCCTTGTCGAATAAGGAACACTCAAGGGAAGGTTGATATTTGCTGTTGTGCTTCATTTCCTCCTTTTTGTAAGGTTTGCAACAAGCATCACTCATTGCTAATGGCCCACAGTCGCCTTCTTCTTGGGGACACCAGTGACTGTCTCTGCACTGGATACTGAGTAGGCCCAGATAAGATTTTGATCACCGGTTTCAGTCCCTGCTCCTTCCTTCCTATAGTCTTTGAAAATGCTCTCCATGTTCCACTGCTGTGTCTGAGGGGTCCCTCTGGCCTTCTTCAGTCCCTCGTCTATCCACAAGCTAGAGCGGTCCTTTAAACACAGGTCTGACTGTGTCACACCTTGGCTTAAAATCTCGCAGTGGCTTCGGCAGGGTAGAGACGAAAATCCTTCATGTAGGCCGCACCGCGTGATTTGGGCCAGCCACCCTGGCTTTTCTTCCATTCCTCATGTGTGTCCTGTGCCCTCTGGCTACTGGGCCTTTCCAAATGCTCTTCTTTCTCCTGGGAATTCCCTCCTCTGCCCCCACTCCCATCGACTGTGCTCACTCCACTTTGCCAGTTTGCAGCCATCCTCCAGGCCTCAGCATTTGCTGGGCCCCCAGGCTGGTGTTCCCACTGTCATCTAGTCGCCTGTCCCGGCCTTCGGAGCCCTTGCCATATTTATTTACAGGTTTCCTCAGTATGATGCTAAATAGTCTGAGATCTCTATTTCTGGAGATAGGGGTGGTGTCCCTCATTACTCATCAATACTCATTATCCCAAATTCGGGAACCAAGTAGTGTTGATAGCACGGCCTCCCTTGTTAGCTGGAGCGTCTGCCAAACCCTCGAATCCATCAGACTCAGAAAGCGAGAGGTACCTGCCGGACGATGTGTCATGATGTGTTTTACGTCTGTCGCGGCCTTCAGTCTTGAAGCTCCCTCTGGGCCTGCTCTGTTTTTCTCATCCTCGTATTTATCCCGGCACGTTGTCCAGTACCTGGCATTCATTGAATTATAAACAATCTGAAGGGGGAAAACTTGCCGTTGGACTTGATAAAGCACTTTATTGCCATGCATAAATCCAACCCTTTCCTAGACGATGAATTACGTGGATTAATAAGAGACCTATCTCTTGGTTAAACCATAAAGACAGCCAGGAAGAGGTCATTTTCCAGAGTTTTTGTCCAGACTTGCGAGAAGAGTAGATGTACAGAAACAAGTTTGTTAATATCTGAGAGGACAAACGTCAGCCTTGTTGTTGCTACCAGTGTTGTGCTGGGAATGGTTGGTTAACAGGTAAGTAATTCATAGGTCAGTGCAGCTTGAAAGGATCTTGACGTACAATCTTTCCATGTTAAAACTGATCGTTCTACAACAACTATCGTTGGTCTTTCATCAAGACTTCAGTTGACGAAGTTTTGGTAGTTCCTTTGGGCTGCGTTCCATAATATTTGCAGTTAAAAGTCCGTCTTCACTTATACTAAAACCTGTGTGTAGCTTTTCTCTGTAACTTCTTGTATTTAGTGAATGCTGTTTCTGATTGATTACTGATTGATTTTGAGAATAACAAAGACACTGCCTGTGTATTTGAAAGGATGGATGACTAATACCTACACCGGTTTCGGTGAAGGAGGGCTGGGTCCGCTGCGCATTTCAGCTGGGTTTTGCCCAAGAGCAGTTTGTTGATAGTCAAACCTTGATTTGCCAGAATGTATGATTTAGCAGATTTCTCTCCCTGCATTTCACTGTCAGAAGAGAGAGAGTTAAACAACAGCAAAACAAGCCCCAGAATTTATTCCAGGATATGCTCAGCAATTCTCTGTAAAAATTAACAGCAAGGATTCTCTTACACTGTCTGCATCTGTAAGTTCTCATCCTCAGAATGAGGATCCTAAGGCCCAGAAAGGTCTGAATGCTCGAGTAAGGGAGGAAAGGGGCATATGGTCAAACAATTCCCTAACAGAGTTAAGAGCACTTCTCTGGTTAGTACTCAGTGAACTGGAAATGCAATCTCCCCACTGTCTCCTGACTGGAGTTTGGAAGGTTTTGCTTTAGAGGCTAAAATATAAGCCCTGATTGTCGGAGTTCATTTGAAAATGAAGAAGATAAGCATTGACGTGTGTGTGTGTGTGTGTGTGTGTGTATCTCCACATACGTAGGCGACAAGAGGAATGCCTGAGTCGAAGAGAGTGGGACAATATGATCTCACTTTTTGCTCCTCCTATATCTAGAGCTGCTGTCCTCATGTAGGACTCGAGCCCCAAGAGAGAGGACGGGAGCACAAGGGGACATTTGCTAAACTTCTCACCCAAAAGAACCATTATTTCACTGTGGGAACTCAGAGAAAACTTGGATTCTTAAAAAATATAATTTATAGGAAAGGACAAAGTGGAGATTCCTAATTTCAGCCAGCCCCATTAAGAATATACAAGAAGGGAGCAAACCGTTTAAGATTATTTGGAAGAGCATGTCTGGATGCAGTGCCTTGATATTCTCATATGGTTTTGCATTTTGAAATCTTCTGGAATCTAGAATCCATGAGCATTGGTAGGGAAATTATTTCTGCTAATGTCTCTGCCTGTTTTCCAAGATCTGGAAACTGATCGCTTAGACCAGAAGGTGTTGGGTGGTAGAGCATCGCCTTTTCTTTTTATTTCATTTTTTCTTTTTAAAAGTGTTTTAGAACAAACATCTCCAAATTCTCCAAGTGCCATTCTGGATTCAGGATTGGAACTGATGAAACCCCAGGCGGAGACCTGTCGTCACATCCGTGCAGAGTCCCTAGTGGAGGGCAGGAGTGCCTGTTGATGGGCCAAACTCCTCTTTGATAATCGAGGCAAAAACATCACTCAGTCAGCCCCTCGACGTTCCCTGACCCTTGCTTAAGTCACTGCTTTGGATGCCTTAGTGCTGATTCTCAATTCTGCATGGATGATACTTGGATAAATTGAGCAATTTGAAGAGTGCTAACATTTTCTTAAAGTGAATTACTTTTATTACAAATGTATATGCTGTTAGAAGAGGCCTTGAATCAAACAAATGTCCCAAGTACCCTGGGGTTCTCCAAAGCTCAGAGTCCCTGCTCTTAAATGAGAGCATTGCCCTGCTTTGATTTAAATCAGAGCCGGACCACAAGAACAACATCCTCTGCCAGCCTTTGCCACAGCCTTTGCTTTTTCTTTTTTTTTTTTCCCTCTTAACCTAAATATTAAGACCTAATTTGTCTTCGGGAGAAGTAGAAACTTTAAGACCTTGACATAGATCATACATGCTCCAGATGATGAAAATGCAAAAAGGGTGACTTTCTTTAGCGAGGGGGGGAAAGATCTCCTAAAGCAGGATCAGCTGTTATTATTCTTTTTACAGTTAATACAGTCTTGTGGAACAATTATTGGAAGAGTAGAGTATCCATGTTGTATGTGACATTTCAGGAAAGGGCCCAGCCACGCTCGTGGATTCCCGAATGGGAAGTAAGGGCCGTGAGGACGCTTTGGTGTGTCTATCTGCTGTTTGATGCACATGTACCAACAGCCAATCTTTTCCACCAGATGTTGTTGCAGGCTTCTCGAAGGACATTGGTGTGCACGTTAGCTGTGCACAAATGAAGAAACCATCGGTCTTCCACTTGATGGCCCTGTCCATGTTCTTTGGTCCATTTATTCAGTGCACGTGGGGGTTAGTAAATAGGTTTAAAATACAAGGCATTGGGAGAGTTTTGAAATCACTCTCTATTTTTACAACAGTTTTCTTAGAAATAACTGGACTCACCATGAACACCAAGATATTTTAAATGTGCTCCACTTACTGCAGCTGGTCGACAAGTCAGGCTCGATTTTAACTAGACACTCAGTGGAAAATGAGACGTCTTTGGGGCGCCCCTGTGCCCTTCCGTCATTATACTTTGGCCTCGTCTTAAAAAGAACTCTATGAGGAGTTATTGAAGTTTAGAAGAACCCCTGCATTTGGTCCCATAATCACCATCTGTAGCAAAAGGCACAAAAATGTGAGGGAAACATATGCATGTGGAGACAGTAAAACCATAAAAGGGCTGGTCTACCTTCACGACTTGAGATGCAGCTGAAACCCCCCACAGGTGTCCACCACATGAGCGGGTGATGACATTTGGAAGACTGCAGCCCACTGTTTTTTTATAGATCCCTTGCAAAGTGAGTATATTATCATATCAGATTATGTAAAAATGTTGATGCCTCGCATTTGCATTTCCTAAACCGTGAAAGGGTTTTGCTGAGAAGAGCACGGAAGGAAGGAAGGCAGGGCAGCTAAAGTGCCCACAGAATGCAGAAGCCCCTAGAAGCCCGGAGGAGTCCATTTCCTTGCTTAGCTAGCCATCCATGTGAGGTGGCCCTTGGGCTTCTCAACAACCTCTAAAGCTGTCACAGATCCCAAGAGACCCTAACTGTATTAGCGGCATGACGGTTTGAAGCAGGACCCAAACACGAGCTCATGTCCATATACGCCGGCTGAATCTTGACCTTTCCAGGAGCCACCACATTTTGACATATGCTAAATTTCAGAAAAAAGGAAAAGATTTATCATATTATGAGCCATTTGTAAATTAGCAACTCAAAAATGCTGTCTTACAAAGTTTTAACACTGCTCATATACTCCCAAAGAACACTGAGATCAGCTCACGAGTATCATTTTCTCTTGTACTCTTTTTAAAAGACCTCTGAAGCAGTTTTAGTAGCTTTACCCCAGGAAGACAGGAAGCTGACTTTGCCAGGAGGGCTGATGTTGGGGACTTAGCCTTCCAGAAATGATTGAGGACATGATCCTTTATGATTTTAAGTTCCATAGAAGAGACAAGAGAAGTCTCTCTGGGAAGACCGTGACGTCTCTCCCTCTCCAGGCCACTCCTAGGGCCGTGAAGGAAAGCTGGAAGGAGAAGGTCAAGGGTTCCTGAGATTAGTAGCCTGACGAGTCACGCGTGCACGAGAAGCAGGGCTGGGGAAGAGAGACATGTTCGAGCGCTATTAAGTGAGGTAGAGAGACGGAGCCACACGTGCGCAGCCTGGGGGACCCACGGGGACTTTGGCAGGACGGGGAGCAGGATCCAGGGTCACACCGGAGAGAGATTTGGAGGGACAGGGATCTGGGCCACGAGGAAGGGCTCTGGGCCTTTGCCGGGGTGGCACTCGGGGGGCAGACGTGCAGTGCAGATGTTGGAGGCGGCCCAGAGCGGGAGCAGCCCGGCCGGGGAAGGTGCACAGATGGTCACCTTTCTGGCCGGAAGCGCCCAAAGCTGCCGCAGGACCGGGATGCTGAGCACAGCTGTGCAGATTTCCCGGCCCCCAGGGTCCCTTGGGAATCCTCCTGAGAGGAAGAGATGGTGTCGCAGCCCACACCTGACCCCACCCGGGCCTCCTTCCTCCCCACCCTGGTGTCCGCTCCGTGTGTGCGCACATGTGTGAGAGACAGGGAGGGCAATGTCCGCCATCCTCCGCGTGGCTGGCGTTTGAGGAGCGGCCCGAGGAAGAGGGGCCTAGTACTGAGCAGATGGCTTGCTGCTTGCCACTGATGGACAAGAGCAGTGTCCAGATTTTTCATGAGAAGAGCTAAGATGTGAATTTCTTTGACGAAACATATTTTATCTTGCATTTTTTTTCTAACGTTTCCACTGGGTGGTGCTGCGGGAATTCCTACCTTTTGCCTTGGATCTACCCTTCCCAGAAAGACGCCTCTAGAGCATAATAGGAGGAAGTCCTGATTTAGAAAGATTTTACAGTTTCAACACAATAGAAGGGTTTGGAGGATGCGCTGGCAGGAAATGTTTTAGTTTCTGGATGTGGAAAATCCGCCATCATTTTGTATCATGCAGAAGTTTTCTTACTATGCCGGGTATAGACTTTTTGGCCTTCACCAACTTATTATTTAGCACAGAAAAGCTTTCATGTTTATCTGAAAGATTATGGTTTCATTCTAGTGGAGGCAGTGTGTAAGATTTCCTTTATTTTTGATTTTCATAAAACTATCATAACATGGTGAGCAAACAAACATTTCCTAATGTTAAGACAACCATAGATTTAAAAAATATCTCTGCTAAGGTTTGATTTGAAGCTGAAGGCATTGTTCCATTCCTGTTTTAAAGATCACTTGTGCAGGGCATTGACCAAAAGGGTAACTTGGATTTTTATTTTCAAAATAATCGTAAAGAGTCAGTGTGATGGCACTTGTGTATGGAGGGGGAGAGGGTTCGCCTTATCCCTGTTTTCCAGATAAAGAAGTTGAAACAGAGAGAAGTTGACCTCCCTGCCTGAGATCATGCAACTCTTTAAGGCCCTGACTGTGATGGAATTTATGTTCTGATTTCCAACTTTTCCCCTTATGCATAGGATCAGGTTTTTTAAATATGAATAGTACAGAAGTGTAGGTAAAAGATTTTTCATTCAAAGGCCTTTGAAATAGAAGAATCCAGGGAAGTATGGGAGGAAAAAAATACCCACTGGGACTTAGGGAGCTCATTCAATGGCAGCTCACATGTAAGGACCGTTCACAAGATTTTAAGTAAGTTGTACCAAACGCAAGACAGCATTTTGTTTTCATGTGCTTGTCGCGGTCCTCCGAAAAATCCCAAACACTGCTCCCTTAGAACCTGAAACAGGGCTTCCCCGGAGGAGTTTGTTTCTAAAGGAACAATTCTGAGCTCCTGCCAGGTGCTGGTGCCGCACTGGGCACTGTCATATAGTTTTCGTGGGGTTTCCAGTCTGTCCCTATCCGCAGGCGAAGTGCTGCTCATGATTCCTTCTGTTGTTAGGAGAAATGCGTGCAGGGTTTGGACCGTGTCTCCGGAGCCAGGCTAGATCCCTCGTATTTCTTTTCTTGACTTTCACCCTCTTGTTCTGCCAGTCTGTGTGCCCACACCAAGCAGGAGGATGGGCTCTCCTGCTGAAAGGGAGCTAAGGTGCAGAAGGGACAGCTTCTCCTGTCTTCATAATCAAGAGCCGGCTTCGATTATTTAGCGTGGAATGAACCTGGAGCGTGTCTAAACCAACAGATCTTTTTAAAGAGAAATTGGTTTAAAAAAGTGATGATGGCCTGGGTTCACAGTTTTTCTCTTAAAACGGAGCCAATTGGAATAACTGGAGTCACAGATGAAGCAAAGTCCGAAACAAACAAGGAAATGTCCTGATTTGATTCATAATGGGAACGTTACATCTCCCACCGAGTTAAAATGAGGCTTCTCTCTTAACAGCAGTGAGGTGTGCATATAAGAAATGAAGCCTCTGCTGGAGGAACTCTGTGTGGTGATTAAGGACCTGGACTTTGGAGCCAGATGCCCCTGGATATGAGTCTCTGTTTGTCCATATTACTCCTGTGGCCATAAGCGTCTTATTTCACCTTTTGAAGTCAAGACTTCCCCATGGAGTATTAAATTTAGATGTGTATCAAGTGCTGAGCACAATGCCTGGTACATAATAAATGCTCATCAAATGTGCACACTAAAAAAGAAAAGCTCCTATTTAAAGAAATAACAGATTTGGGGGGGGGCATCAGCTCTTTTCTTGAGAATTCCATGGAATCTTAGTACTGCTGGTCAGGGAGGATATCCTTATCATTTCCTTTAGAATAGGATTCTTTATTTGCTATTTATAAATTACCTTTAGTGTTTTACAAATCCTATTGAAATTATGGGTTTTTCGTATGAGTTTACCTTTATTTCCACCCCTAGAGAATTTCAGATTCTCAAAAGAGTCCATGGACCAAACGCAGGAAGAAGATACTGTTCGGGGATGTGAGTGTGTGTGTGTGTGTGTGTGTGTGTGTGTGTGTGTGTCTATTCTCTATGTGATAATATGCTTTAAGTTGACTCTATGAGATTGTGGGTATTTGGCTGTTTTGGACCCTTACAATTTCATACGGTTCAACTTAATGGTGATAATTGTGAAGAAATATGATTTGAAACAGTGTCATAATGAAAGAGATTATAATGAGGTATGAGTATAGCTTCTTTTCATACATTATTTATCAAAAGCTCACAAGGTAAACTTTGTCAGGGAGCCTCGGACCACTGGTAATCCAATTTATCTAAAATAACTTCTGTGTACCGTACTCTAAAGTAGTCTTGATTTTCACTGGGGATTTATCGGTGGCTTTATCACATCCAATGAATCATTTTTCTAGCTCCATATGCTTTTGATCTAAATGGCTACTGTTGAAGGAGAATTTGCTTAGTATTTTTTTCCCTTTTGAATTCATAGGGTTAATTACTCTGGGGAGGAAACAAAAGTCTCAGTGAGTTTTCTTGGGCAATAAGAACAGCAGTGTTCTTCTAGAAAGCAGAGTTTGGCCGTCGTGTTGAGGGTTAAAACTGAGCTGACACACAAAGCAAAATGAAACCAGAGCTGCAATTACAAAGTGGGACAGATGTAGGAGGCCAGGTTTCCTGTGGCCCATTTTCCAGTTTCCTGCCTGCAACCTGCAGAAGAGGAAGCTGAATGTTACCAAGTATGAGAACTGAAGGGGGACGTGCTTCAGGCCAGAATTAAGATAGGCGCAAAAAACACGGGCAACAAAAACAATTGCAAAGAAAGTGAACGTTTGGGTTTTCGTCCAGAAAAGTCTGGGAAGGAACAACCCGTCTGTTTCAAGAAAAGGCATTGTCAGTAAAGCCTGTGCTTCCCCACGAGACTCTGTGGAGGGGGACCTGGGGACGGGCCCAGGTTGTCGGAACCTCTGAGTTTTATGGTCCTGCTCCTCTTTCAGCAAGTGGTCTGCTCTTTAAATACAGTGGGTTACCTGAAAAGATTTTCCCTGCAGTACCAGGATTTCGAAATCTGTTTCCTGGGCACTTGATATATGAGGGAGGTGGATGTGGCTAACCGAGTGGCTATAATGAACTACAGTCTCATTTTGGGAAGGCTGGGTGACCAGTTGGCTGCTTTGATCTAGCAGGCTTGTATTCTTTTAACTGCCCAATAAAATTGTGTGTGATGTTTTCAAAGACGAGATTAAATGGTGATGTGTATGTTTAAGACTGCAGAGCATGCATTCTGTGTGTGTGTGTGTGTGTGTGTGTGTGTGTCTACATGACAAGACATGAGGGGAGAGGCAGGGCTCCTGCAGTCAGAAGACACTGGAGAAGTGGACAAGTCCATCTTTCTCCAGAGATTAAAAAAAAAAAAAGAATGAAATTATGCGTGGGCTCATTAGCACATTATAGAAGAGTCTCTGAAGTCAGTTACAATCTCCATCCTAAGGGTGAAAAATTGAGATTCAAAGAAATTTAGATTCACTCTACTAACCTTTTTATAGAATGCCTGTGGTCTGCCGGGCGCCATGTTGGAATTGCTGGGTGACACTAGTGTAAGGACGGCTAACACTGAATAGCTCCGCTGGTGGGAGCCTTGTGGAAAGCACCATAGAAGACACAGATGAAAGCAACAGTAAGCCTTGCTGAAGGCTCACAACAGGGCACTGTGCTGAGCTTTTCCCATATACCCTCTCACTCAAATGGACTTGTCTCTTTGAGGTACAGAGAAATAGGTTTGTACTTCTGAGGCAACCAATTATTTATGAACCCTTTGGACTGATTATAGTTTCTTCAAGCCCAGAAAGAACAAACTCTGCACCAAGAACATGAGGCAATTTGGGGATGTTGCCAAACTAGGGAACACAGAGGTGCCCAGGTGAGCTCAGTGCAGGTCTATCTGAAAACGTGGGGTAAGACTGGGAGGGTTGTATAATAGCAGGGTGGGGTGGGAAATGGCATGAATATACAGATGTGGGAGGAAGTAGAATGGCTCAAACATGCTTTCCCTGCCAGAGTTAATGCAGCCATCCATTTACTTTTCCAAAGGAAATTCACCCACAGAGAAGTCACCGATGAACCAGTGGAGTTACTTCTAATTTACCCAGAGACAACACGGTTTCATGGGTCTCCTTTACAGTGCCCCCACCCCCCATCCCTGTCTCTTTCCTCAGATGGAAGGGAATTTGTAAATTCTGTAAATTGTATTTGTAAGACTGTACTTGAAGAACATGGCCAACTTATTATAAACGGTAAATAAGTAGACTGAGCAATGGCTAATTTCCCTCTCCCTATGCCTCCTGCCCTTTAAACATGGACAATCTGTAGATATTCACAGAATGAATGAGAATATAAACATTTGTTAATAAGTAAAAAGAGCTTTAAGGGCCTTGAACTTGGCCTCACAGATGGGCGTTTTTTAAAATTTTACATACGGTGGTTGATGATAATTAAAATGTCTTTTGAAAATAAATTCAAGTAGGGCACCTGGGTGGCTCAGTCAGTTAAGCATCTGCCTTCAGCTCAGGTCATGATCTGGGGGCCCTGGGATCAAGCCCCACATCAGGCTCCTGGCTTGGGTGGGAAGCCTGCTTCTCCCTCTTCCTCTGCTGCTCCCCCTTTTTGTGCTCTCTCTCTCTTGCTCACTTGCTCTGTCAAATAAATAAAATCCTTAAAAAATAAATAAATTTAAGTAATCTTTATTTCACCTCATAAAAATAATAAAGGCTTCAAGTGTGGGGTGCATAGTTAGAAATGCTGTCCTTACTTACTTAATGCTTTAAATGTATTCTGTGCTGAGTTACTGCTGATCTCAAATAATACAAATTGTTGTTTTCCAATTCCTTGACTTAAGTACCTAAGGTTTGTTTTATATAATGAAACGGTTTCTGCCCTTTCTCTTGGGCATTGATAATATAATGGTATACAAACACTTAGTAGGTGCTGCTCTGGACAGAGGAGTGGAAATAAGACAATTTTGAAGGTTAAAGTGTTAACATTCAGCCTCTTTTCTCTAACCATTCAAGTTTTAGCAAGCAAAAAGACATATTTATTGAGCACCTGTTTTGTTTGCTTCTTACACAGAAGTTTTCTCTTTTCCTTGAGCCCTCCAATTTCTGACTAAAATTGTTTGTTTCGTTTTGTTTTGTTTTCTAAGTTGGCCAATTTCTTTAGTTCCCACAATATGTAAGCTTTAGAAAATCAAATAATTCTGTCCCCTCAACTCCCTTACCTTAGTGTAACTTTAAAAATGAAACCAGGAACATACAAAGAGAAGTGTTAGGTTGCCATCAATAGAAAGAAGAACAAATAAGTTGGTATTTCGACTTCTAAGAATGGCAGCCAAAACCTCATTCTTTGCATAGAGTCTGGGCCGCCCCATCTCGCATCAAGATGTTTGGCGCCACCCTGTGGCCAACAGAAAGAATGCCCACTTCCGAGAAGAGGAAAAACAGCTTCTAGGAGGAAAGAGGCAACGGGAAGAGAGGTTCCCCCAGGGGCACGTCTAGGTTTTGTGGGGCTTGCAGCATAAGCAGTTTGGAGAGACCCTCTTTGTACCACCCCCTCCAAATTAGAAATACAAAATTACCAGGACCCCTAGCAAAGAGCTGATCCCTGAGCATTAACTTACACTATTAACTTTACTGTAAGTTGGCCTCGGGACGCAGGTTCCAAGTGCCCAAGCAGTGCTGGCAGTGGTGGGTAGAACCGAGTCTTCTGTCAGCCCAGCAGCTGCTGGAGGCTTGGTGGAACCAAAGGGAGCACATAACCCCTGCTCCTGGGTGACTTCTGTTTTTCAGGCTCAAGTGGGAGAGGTTGCCTCTGGGTAAATTGCGGTAANAATTGCGGTAAATTCCCCTCGCTCCCCCCCCCCCCCCCCCGCCTGGTTCTTGGCTTTGGCCTTTGCTGATGCTTCCAAGCCTGCTGTGGGGGACTTCAGCCTCTCTTCTCTCACCCCTTTAAAGTTTTACCCACCCTTCAGTTTGAAGGGTGCGTGCTCTTACTCCCTCCTCTAGAAAGCCTTCTCCAAAGAGCCTAATCCTGGTTCTCGTGCATGTTCCAGGCAGTATTACAGAGCAGGTAAGGGTGCAGGCTGTGGCATGTGTTAACCTCAGTTTTATTTTTTTGTTCACTCATGTGACAAATGTTCGCTGGGTGTCTAGGGTGACCTGTCACTGATCTAAGCTGGGGATAGGTCAGCAAGCAAAACAAAGGTCGGTACTCACTGAGTCAGCATTTGGGAACAGTACTTCCCAGGCCATCCGTGGAAAAGGACTAGTTTTTAAAATTTCTTAAACACTGTGGACTGATAATTTTGTGACATACAAGAAAAATAAAGAATAAAGATACCAAAATAGCAGCCCAATTTTTAATGATAGATTTTACAGGCATGAAATGACATTTCAATAAAATAAGTGTAATGAGAAAAAGAATTACAAAAACCTACATAGTCATTGAAAGTGCATGCAAAGGCAATTAATATAGAAGATCATTATTAATAACTGGTAATTTTTTGCCCTGTAGTAATTTTAACCAAACAAAAAGGTTGTAAGTGAACCAGAGATTCGTTGTATTAAATGTCTATAAGCACACTTTAAACAAACACCATATTTATCAACACTAAACTTTCAATGGAGGAAGAGTTTGCTTCTTGCTGACTAATGAATTTAGTCTAGGTTAGAGACAATAATGCTACTTGCGGGACATGATGTATCTAAACTATTTGTGTTTTGATTCAATTACACTGGAGAGAAGCCAGTCTCACAGAGGTATGTTGACCTCACTAGAAAAGAGATTTTGCAACACATTTCCACAAACTCGGTGTATTAATTTTTCTTAACGTTCATCTAAAAGAAAGTATTGCTGCATTTTAAAATCCATCTTCACTCCTTGGTTAGTTGCCAGTTCCCACAATTTTTCCTATAGTTATATTTAAATCTTCTAATGAAATCCGTGAATTCTAGATTTTTATATACTTTTAGGTTACTACTGAAAAACCTTGAATATCACACATTTTAGCGTGGTTCCAGTTCACGATTCTGACTAGTGCATAGCTGGTGCCAGTGAGCTGAACCTACATTGATCACCTATGTGGATATGGTGATAATGACAAATTGCAAAAGAAGTCTCTGTACACTTGCTCACGATTTCGGTACTTCTCTTATCACGGGCCGGTGATCCGCAGTTAGCGCTGCTGACCACACACTGAGCAGACTGTTCAGGGGCCCCCGCTTTTCCACAGCTGGTCTTCCATTTTCTCATCTACAAAGTGGGAAGGGTAAATGTATTCAACTCCTAGAGGTGTTGTACGAATTAAATGAGATAATACAGGGAGAGGGCTTGATGGAGGGTGAGGACTTAGTAGAAGGGCCTGCTGCATACAGAGAAGACAAGGATAAGGCTCTTAAGATTAGAAGAGACAGATGAATGAAGGACTAACTCTGTGAGGCCGGCCGTGAGACATGCTGAAAAGATTCCTGACATGAGTGTTTGCCCCGTGTGTAAGTGTGCATGTACGTTGCTTTCACATGGAAGGAGCCGGGCGGCCTTTCTGTCTTCTCAGCCCACCGTGCCTATTTGAGCCACCTGATCCAGTGTCATCCTGACAGCTGCGTTTTACTGCTCTCCCCCGGTGGCCAGAGGAAGTGTGCCTGAGATGAGTTAGTGTGCCGGGAGACTGTGGCTAGTGCCCTTGACGTAGGGAGAGATGTTGAGACGCCAGTGCCACGTGGCCCGGGGGCTTTCAAGGAGGCAGACGAGGGCGCCAGGGCCAAAGAGTGTGGTCAGCGTGTCCGGTCTGTAGCACCCTTCTCTGTGCAGCTCCGTCCAGATTCAAGAAGGAATCAAGGATAAGATTTGCAGGCTTTAAAAACAAAAGAGTTGAAGACACAGAATGGGGGTGGAAAGTCACACTCAGTCTGCCTAGGTGTCTCCCCCGTTCGGGGCCACAGGACAAGCCCTTTACTCGTGGCCAGCTCCGCCCCCTTCTCTCCGCATCTGTTGCCCTGACCGGCCATGTGGGCTCCAGCACTGGCGGTCGTAAGCACGTTGTCACAGGTGTCCCTTGGGAGGTCACTTTAGAACACTTCCCTTTTTCTGACCCAATAGCTTTCATCTACGTGACTCCTTGCCCTCCCCCCTCCAGGAACGTAAGAAGTGGGGTGGAATTAGCCCCAAGGGAGGTGTGGGCACACACGGGCTCAGAGCAGCTGGGAGGCATTTTGCACCAATGTTTCTTAAGCTGGAGTCAGCAAATATGTGCCCAGGGATATGAGTTTTCTCAGAATTAAAAAAAATTTTTTGTCCTTTCATTTTTGATGATAGTCTAAAATAACAAAATATTTCAAGTCACTTTATAAACAGTCACCAAAGAGCTGAAGATTGTCCTTGGATTCCAGTGACTTCATTAGGGTCATTGCCTAATGAACACAAAAACCACAGTGATACAATGTCGAAATGAAGCCTTTGAGCTAGGTGAAAGCCAAATGACCTCACAACATGCTCTATGAAGAGGTTTCCTTGTTGCTTAAAAAATAATAGTAAACGTTTCAATAACACCAGGTAGCAGGTGTAGTTCAACTGCGTTATGAGTAATTCGAGTGGTCCTTACAACAGCCTTGTAAGAGAGATGCTTTTATTATCACCATCCCCTTTTACTTATGAGGGTTATGAGACGCAGAAAGGCCAAGGAACTTACCCAAAGTCCCACAGCCAGACGGGACCAGTACTTGAATTGGAACCTGGAGGGGCTGGCTCCCGAGTCTGCTCTTACCCGCTCTGTAACCTTCCAAACAGACAAAGTGGCTCGTTCTCTCCCTGCTGCAGCTTGTCGGGAATAATTGTGCTTCGGTGAAAAACGGTGCCCCCTCTGGGTGATGTGGTTCTGATTTTAGGGAAGCTAATTTACAATTCTGTTAATTATAGATAAGTGACAGCAAAGTAGCTATTGTCTACAGACATGCAAATTCTGTTCTCTCCGTGTGTGTGTGTGTGTGTGTGTGTGTGTGTGTGTCTCTGTCTCTCAGTGCTCAGTTGACTTCTCTCCCACCCTCAGGTTTGCCCCATGTGTGCACTCATTTCAGTGTTTCTGATCTACAAATGCTTCTATCCATTCGGATATTTTTTAACTTGTTCTAAGGCCTGCCTAGTTCCTTCCTTGACGAGTGAATAAAATAGAATCTTTACCATGTCTTCATTTTTATGTCTGTGTGAGAGCAATGATTTTACCCATTTTGAAAATTATGTGGTTTTTTTTTTAAAAGATTTTATTTACTGGCAGAGAGTGAGACTGCACAAGCAGGGGGAGGGGGAGAGGGAGAAGCAGACTCCCTGCTGAGCAGGGGCTCTGATGCAGGATTCAGACCGGAGCCCAGTACGCTGGTATCATGACCTGAGCCCAAGGCAGATGCTTAACCAACTGAGCCACCCAGGCTCCCCCAAAATTGTTTTAACAAAGGAATTTCTCAACCCCTAGCTTCTCAGTGAGGTGCTCTATGACCTTCTGCTGACGCCACCCCCCTCTCCCGGTTCCCACCCCCTTAAACTGCTCTGGCTGTGGTTTTCCATAGCTCTGCTCTTCTGACACTACAGTTGAATATTTCTGTGTTTATTGTTGTTTATGGCCTCTCTTCTGCTGGAATGTGAGCTCCCTGAGGACACAGAGGTCTTCATCTGTTCTGTTCACTGATATCTCCCAAATGCCTAGATGGTGTCTTGGAGTAATGTGGACACTCAAAAAAAAAAAATTCTTTTTCGAAAGAAGTGGGGAGAGAATTGAATCTTTACAGGGTATAGTGGTATAACCACATCTTACTCAAAAGGGCTACCTTGGCTCAGTCATTGCCATAACCTTTCCGTGAATGTGGGACATCTTTCAACAAAACATCATCTGTCATAGGTAAAATTAATCAGTAATTTGAATGCAACACAGGAGGCATCTAATTTGTAAACTTCATTTTATCATTATATAAGAATCACAAACCTTGAGGAGCTTATATCCAGTTTTGTTTATATCGAAGGGAGAATATAATAAAAATTTTAATGAAAATAATTTGTCAACACAGGGAACCTATTTTTTCCCCTTGCTCCTTTAAAAGGAAGTATGCAGATTATTCAAATTGGACAAACTCTTTTAAATATCTAACGAAACTTCTGTGTGGTGAGATCTGGACTGTAAGTTACAAAGGGAGAGGAGAGCTGGGACAGCCGGCAGGTGGCTTTGTTCTGTGCAGTGGCCTGGAGGTGGGTCTGGCCAGGGTGTGACTGTCGTCTTTGAGGGGGAGCTAATGGAGGGCAAAGTGTCCCTCTTCTTGTAAGAGCAGCGATGCCTTCAGAAGTGGCTGGGTCCTCTAAATACCAGAGTGCGGAGCTTGATCTGTGCCTACAGAATGGCGTCACAAGACCAGACAAAGCTGTATACGTTCAAAATCAGGTCTGGACGGGGGAAAGAGAAGCATTTTCTAATGAGCAAAAATTTGATTTTGGGGGATATTTTTAAAAGATTTGCAGCAATTTCTTTCGCGTGTTCTGTATATTTTAAGCAGGGGATTGTGGGGAATCGGTTACAGGAGGTCAGGCTAATGAAATAGTTTAACTTAAAGCAGGTCTCCGTTTGCATGATAATGTATCAAACATAAATCTCAGTTATCCACACTTTCTTGAACTTTTTGCTTAAGAAGAGCCACAGTTTGCAGTCTGAATTACCCGCACTCCTTAGGAAGGCAGTCGGATAAATTGGACTGCATTGTACCTGCATTTTAAGACCCAGCACTTCATTAAAGATTCTAGGTGTCAAAGAATTAAAAAAAAGAATTAAGTTTAAAGCTTTTTTCCTGGTGATAGAAATACTCATTTGGATGAATTTGCGAATCTGTTGGTTGTTGATGGAAGGACACGCTTCCCAGTCGTGATGTTAGAATCTTTTCCAGTGTCCCAGAGGGGGCAGAATCTGTCGCAGGCAGAGAGGTGATAGAATGTGAAGCATAATTGTATGTGGAAACAACTGTGTAAATGATGATTAAATGTATTTAATCATAATTAAAATAAATTAAGATTGGAACTACAAGCAGCCCAGCAAGTGGCCTTGAATGGAGAGAACCATAGCGGTGATGTCAGCCGGGGGCCTCTCTGCCCCGTTGCCCACATATACTCTTGCGTTTTAATCAACTGGATGGCTCTGCCCAGAGAGGGTGGGAGGGCCCGGAGCCATGTTGCTCCCCACTGTATCCCAGAATTACCTCTGTCCAGTGTAGAAGGGGGTGACCTGTTCGTAGGTGTGATTATAAACTCATAGGGACAGGTTTCTGGGACTTGTCTCTGAGTAGCATGTGGCTGGGATTTCCAACAATAAAGATGTGTGTGCTCTACGATCATCGACGCTGGAAGACCAGTGAGGGCACAGAAGTGGCCAACAGAGCTGGAAAATGCTAGAATGAGGACCCCAACACCCGGCTCGCTGTGCTTTAGGCAAGAGCTGCTTGATGCCGAGGTCCCCTCCTGTAGAGTGGTGGCAGTCACGTGTCTAAGAAATCCTCCAGTCCTCAGCGGTAGCCCAACTGTGACACCTCGGTGTGGGGAGAGGTGAGGGGGGAAGAAGGAAAGGTTCCAAGGCCCAGCCAGCTGGGGTCTAAGCGCCGCCCTGCTGGTCTCTAAGCACTTGTCAGGGGTAGCTCTGTGATGCCTCATTCACAGCTCTGTGCCTTCTCTTGGCCCAGTTCCCCTATTCCAGAAATCTATGGGGCCCCTGATATAGGGCCCCACCTCCACCACTTGCTCCTCTACTCTTTTTCATCTCCCTTATCTTTCCTTCCTTCCTTCCTTCTTCTACCTTTCTCTAAGGCCATGGCCATAGCACCCCACGGTTGTCCCTTGGCCGACTGGTGGCCCTCGCAGTAAAGATCTGCTCAGCCAACCTCCCCCCGCCCCCGGCATCGTGCAGCATGTTTTTTCGTGTTTAGGTGCACCTCATGACTGTGAGTGCAAGCCCTACAGGGTGAAGATGATGGCACCCCAATGAAGAGAGAATTTTGTAAAGCAAAGATGCTGTCATAGTCAGCTTTGGCCACCTAACAAACTTCCCCATGTGTCCTTGGCATACCACGGCGTTTATGTTTCTTGCGGTGAGCTTCAGGGATGCTGCCTTTGACTGTGGGTCGTGGGCCTGGGCTCCAGGCTTTGGGTTGAGTTCACGTTGGCTCCAAACAGTGTCATTTTGGGGCAATGAGAGGAGCACAAGAGGAAAAGTGCAAACATGTGGAGCCTCTTAGACCTTGGCTCAGAATCCGCATGGTTATCCGTTCTACTGAACATTTAGGTTGGCCAAATGGAATCCTGTGGTCAGGCCCGAATTTCAGTGGGGTGGGAAGAAAGCACTGCACCCCTCCTCGTGCACTGCTGTGAGGTCACCTGAATGGGAGAAGGAGTGAAAGACTGAGATCATTTCATGCTCCTGAGTTCTGCCCAGAGAACATGGTTCCCGTACCTGGGGTTGGAGTGCCGTGAACAGGGATTCCAGGCAGCACAAGCTTGGCTGGTAGAAGCAGCAAGTGTAAATACATTCAAATACATGGATAGGTTTTTGTTGGCCCATGTGGAACACGCTGGTTCGTGTGCAGGTGTCTGACCGGCTTCCTCCCTGGCACACAAGCGAGAGGCCCGGCCGTCCCTTCCCTCCAGGCCTCCCGACCCGCAGGCAGCCTTCTGCCCTCTGGACCAGGTTCCTCCAAGCATCTGCTTAAAGTTTCAAAGATATTTGAAAGCTAACTGTCTGAAGTGTTTGGCCAAAAGAGCACCAAAAAATGTGAGACGACTGTTAGCAATTTTTAGTGCCAGTGATGAGAAGCAAGCTTGTGGCTCATCCACAAATAATCGGGAGGGGGGGTTCCTATTGGGAACCGGGGCAGCGAGCTGTCGTGCATCATAGCAGTTGTGCTTACGGGACTCAGGAGACACAGGGGTGGTTTTGATCTAACAGTGACGTTATCTACTGTCTTACACACCGAGTGGCCATTGTGGCAAAGACTGATTTCTGTAAAGACTATCTCCTTTCAAGAGCCGTAAATAAAATGCCTTGTGGGTTTTTGGAGAGTGTTGTTAATCTGCTTTCCTTTAACCGAAAAGCCCACGGTTGCTTAGAGAAATAATAAAACGTGTTCTTTCGGCTAAACACGTGAAAAGGAAGAAGGAAGTGAGTACTTATTGGACGGCGAGATACTTTCACTTCCATCCCCGTGTGGGACAAAAGTCACTTGTCCGTCTGAGAGCTGCCCCTTTAAGAAGAATGCGCGGGAGGTGTTGTGGAATTGACACAAATATTGGTACAAAGGGGGCCTTGAAGCAAGTTGTCCTGGCTACCCGGTGTCCTGGGCCCGTGCACCTCGCTCAGTGCGCCTTGGCTCCGGCTTCTCCTTGTTGCTGTCGTTGGGGGTGAACCCTAGTTCTGTCTGGCTCGGTCCCCACTCCCAGCTTGCCTTTGAAACTTTCTCCAGCCAGAAGCCAGTTTTCTACCCTCTGGTCACCGCTGGCTTCCTCAACCCGGCACCCCTCAACTCCCATCCTGCCCAGATTACAAGCCGGGGCACTCGATGTGTGTGCAACCATGACAGGTGACCTGAGGTGCAGCTTTTGAGGCCAGCCCAACCACCTCTTCTTTCCTCATATAATGAACGTGGTTTTTTTCCCTAAGTTGAGAGGATTTATTTTTATTTTTTTAAATTTTATTTTAATTCCACTGTAGTGAACATGCAGTGTCATGTTTCAGGTGTGCAATATAGTGATTCAACATTGCAGACATCACTCAATGCTTATCATGATAAGTGCCCTCCTTAATCCCCATCACCTACTAATGTAATGACTATTGATAAGTGCATTATTACTAGTAGTAGAATCAGTACCCATTGCCATAAAGTCCTCAAATGTCTAAAGATAACTGTCTGGGGGAGTGGGAAAAAATTTCTTCAAGAAGGCTCCCTTAGAACTGGGTCATCACAGGTCAGTAGGAGTTTACCAGGCTCCAAGGCTAGAGAACAGCATTTTAGAAGGAAGAGCACTTACAAAGTCCCCACCAGAGTCAAAGGAAGAGGGTATTTTCTAATCCTCTCAATAGCAGGGAAAAATGCTTTTCCCATCGGAGCAGGTGTGGCCGTGGGTTTGATCTGCCACAAGACAAATGTCTGGGGAAGCAAAGGGCCCTTCACATGGCAGTGGTGATCCTTCAGTTCACCAACCTTTGTCCGTTGGGCCCCTGTGACATGTGGGTGTTGTGCTTGGTTTCCAAGTCCTGCGAAGACGTTGAGCAACCCGACAAAGACCTTCCCTAGGCAGCACGTCATGTAGTTGTGCAGACAGAGCCCAGCCCTCTACTTAAACGCACTCATCATGGGGTCCAGATTTCACGGACTCAGCAGATCACAGACTCAGACTGACCAGCAAAGGACTTGAGAGTCTGAGCTGGAACAGACTCTAGCGTTAAGAGGGGACTCGCTGGGATGGAGAGTCCTTGTGCAAGTGGGTAGTTTGTCAGTCCATCCTTCACATTCCTTTCGATGCCACCCCACAGCTGGAGGGGACGTGTGTCAAGACTACAGGGATCACGGGGCTTCTCTGTATTTCTGAATCTGTGGCTATTCACAAAGATGCATCCAGAAGGCACCTGAGTGCGAGTGGACTGGGTGGGTAGAAATGAAAGCGGCTTTTTGTGGGGTTCACTGGGGGAGGGAGGGCAGGAGATGAGGCGTCCGTCCTGAGGCCCGCTCCCCACCGTCTGGGTGGGCACCTGTGCTGACGGCTCTGACCCGGCCCCCTTCCCCCCAGGTATAGAGAGAGTGACACACTGACCCGTCCCCCTCCCTCCCTGGGTATGGAGAGAGCGATCACACTGACCTGGCCCCCTTCCCCAGGTATGGNCCTCCCTCCCTGGGTATGGAGAGAGCGATCACACTTACCTGGCCCCCTTCCCCCCAGGTATGGAGAGTGCGATCACACTGTGGCAGTTCCTGTTGCAGCTGCTGCTGGACCAGAAACACGAGCACCTGATCTGCTGGACCTCCAACGATGGTGAATTCAAGCTCCTCAAAGCAGAAGAAGTGGCCAAACTGTGGGGCCTCCGGAAGAACAAAACAAACATGAACTATGACAAGCTGAGCAGAGCCCTTCGATACTACTATGACAAGGTAAACCCTCAACCCCGTGGGAGGCGGTCTCGGGTGGGTGGAACGCTGCCCGCACATTTCCCCGATGAAAGCAGATCCTCAGGGACCATGAAGCAAATTACAAACATCAAATGGAGCCAATTTATGCAGGTTTTTCTGGTCGAGGGGAAAGCTGTGCCATAGGGATTTTTTTTCTTTCTGGAAGCCCTTTGGGTGTTCCTGTGGGTCAAATTTTATTCCCTCTGCATTTTCCCTTAGAGTTGCTGCAAACCTTTGCTAACAACAGAAATGAGTCGTAGGGAAGTTCCTAGGGCCTCCCTCATCGTCAGTTGCTTGAGTGACAGAATGAATGTTGAGATCTAGAAAGTCTGCGTATCCCGTCTGGTTTGTAGTTCACTCAGGCGGGTCTTTCCTGGGAATTTGGGAGCTTGGGCAAGTTATTTAACAGCTCAGGGCCTCGGTGTCCTCATTGATATGAGGGGGATCATAATCGTACCATCCCGGGGTTGTTAAAAAAGATAAACATGTTCAGTGCTTAGAACAATGCTTGCTACCTCCCCAGGGTTTGCACCTTTGTGGGAAATTTCTCTAATTAAAAGAAAAGCCATTTTCCTTGTTAAGTCGCAGAGAGGAGTCAGAGTGCTTTGTTAAGTGATAACACAGCCCAGTTGCCAAGCAAGGACAGTTGGGGTGAGTTTTAATGCATTTCTGGAAAAGCAGTTAATGTGCCTGCTAGGGCAAAATTATTGCTGTTTAGAGGTAATCATTTCAGGCCTGTAATTTCGGCCATCTCTGTGTGGATCTGTTGTTGCTGTATATTTAGCCTCATAGACATAAAGACTTAGACTCCTAATAAGGGTAAGCTTTTGTTCTGGTTTTGCTGTTCATAGTGAAAGGTGAATTAAAAGCTGATTTAAATATTAGTTCCTGATCTATATTTAGTGCCTGCCTTTTTCCAACCTCTTTGGAATTCAAGACAGAAGGATTACACATTTCAGGAAGTAGAGACATCATTAATTATAAAGTGTTCCTTTATATGATTGTAATTACATATGATTATGTCATTGAAATGTTAAAGGTGCTTTCCTTTAATGTAGCAATTAATTAGTCCTGGCTTCATGCACAGTCCTATGAAGCCGTAAAAGCGCTTCTTGCAAATTGCACTCTGTCTGGAAGACTTACAGATGGTTTATTGTTATGCAGTTTTCCCCAGGTTCTAAGTCGCACAATGGGAAGTGGGGCCCTCGGAAGGAAAACAGTCATCTTGCCTGTTGGCGGGGTGCCTAAGAGCCTGGTTTTGAGACTAAAAAAATGTCATTGTTTTAAATCAAGGCGTCAAAGATCAGGCGCCGTGGCTCAGTATCTGTGACTCAGTTCTACCTCTCCTTGTGGCCCCGGGCACTGGGGCTAAGGACTGTGCGTCTTCAGTGTGAAGGGAGAACGTGGGCTGGAAGGGACCCCTCAAGAGACCGGTAGAGCCACTGCTACGTCGATGACACCTGATCTCCCTTGGGCAGACTTTCTCACGTTCTGGGGAAAGCAGTCTCGGGCCTTCAGTCACCGGGCGTGTTTTGGCACCTTCTGTGTCTAAGGCTCGGTGCCGTGGGGCGCTTCCTGCCCTTTGTCTCACCTCAACTCCAACAGCCCGGTGAGCTGGGTGCGCGGGCCTCTCCTTTGACACATGAAGACCGGAGGGCTTCCGGGAGAAAACCGCCTAGGCTCCAGCCGGGAGGCAGTAGTGTCGTATTTGAACCTGGCTTGTCCGCCTACATTCCTGGCCACAAGGCACAGGCCCTACCTTCTGGGCCATTCGTTTTCTTTGCCACCGGAACACTTGACTTGCAGGTAGGCCATCGGGTAGCACAAAGGTGCTTTTTGTTCATTATCAAGCACTTCACTACGGCGGAGCCCTGCTGTGCACTGTGCCTCCGCTTGAGCCCAGGGCCCGCATGGCCTCTGTGTCCTCCTCACCCCCTTGTCCCTTTCCTCTACTGCCAGTGGAGAGCCTGAGGTTTGGCCACGTGACCTTTGAGCGGCCGGCTGGCATGAACAGCGAGGGCGGGAGCAGCTCTTGTCCAGCGTGTCACACAGGCGTGGCAGGGAAGGGCAGAGGGAGAGGGAGAGAGAGAATCTCAAGCAGACTCCCTGCTGAGCGCGGAGCCCAATGAGGGGCTTGATCCCCGGAGCCTGAGATCATGACGTGAGCCGAAATCAAGAGTGGGACGCTTAAACCACTGAGCCACCCAGGCGCCCCCATGATTGACACTTCTTTCAACTTTGCCATGTTACTCTGTGACTATGTGTATACATTGAACCATGAGAAATTGCCAACATATGACCATTTTTGACCCACAAAAATGGCGGTCTCGCATGGTTGGGTTTCTAATCTGAGAGGCAGAATGGAGGAGCATCTGTGAACGTGAAGCTCTGGGCCACATGCTCCTCCGTGTGCCCCATCCCCCTCTGCAGGTGTTCCTCATGGTTTCCCAGCTCTCTCAGCGTGACCCTCTCTGCCTTTCAGCGTCTTCCTCAGCCCCCTCCTTTGTCCTTCCATCCTGTCCATCTGTCCATTCCCCCCGATCTCCTAAAAGACACTGATTCAGAGCCCGCTTTGCATGTGGCATGAAGTTGGTGGCTCCCTACCTTGACGGCTGCCTTCTTCTCTCCCGTTGGCTCTGCTGTCCATTGCTAGCTAGCATCTCTCCACTGTTGGCTGGAACTGCCCATCCCTTGGTGTGTCCTGATAGGGAAGTTTTCCTGCAAGCATGAGAATATCATTTTTTATTGTAGTTGTAGGTTATATTTTTAGCTCATTCCAGAATATTAGAAATGGGCGGGGGGGGGAAGTGGAAAATGTGTGCAGTCTTTTGTAGAAGGCATCAGAGCAAAATAGTGTGTGGGCTCATTGTATCTGCTTGGGGCTGAGACACTTCAATCATCATTCCTCAGCCCCCCGCCCCCATCCATCATTATAGCAAGGTGGTTACTAGCATGAGCTCTAGGCTAGACTGCTGGGTTTCAGTCCAGCTCCATGACTGCGAGTGCTTTGGCTGAGCCCTCTTGGTCTCGGCTTCCCTCCTAAAATGGGTTTGGTAGTAAAGCCCACACCGTGGGGTGGGGAAGCTGGTTCACACACGGTCAGTTCTGAGAACAGTGCTCAAAATACAGTAGGTGCTATGAAGTGTTAGCCAGAAGAATGATCCAGGTGGTATTTTCCTCATCAGTAATTTGAAAAATTCAGACAGCTGCAGAGAAGAAAATGTGGACCTGTGTACCACCTTCGTGCATGAGCACACCCAGGAACAGGCTGAGGTCAGATCCTGGGTGACTGGTGGGTGATCACAGTTTCTTTACCCAACCGCCTATCTTTACATATGCAGGCTCTTCTGAAATTCAATGACTAAGATGCTTTCATTTTTAAATGATGCTTCCTTGTCCTCAGAGGGCCACACTTCTCTGAGCACACCCGGTTGGAGCAGCCAGCAGGGGCTTTGCACTCAGTGCTCTCGGGGCTAGAGTCCGGCGGTCCCTCAGCCTCTGAGCGTCCGTTCCCCTGTGGGAAAGCACCTTCCCTCATCGGGTGGTGGGGGATTAAATGTGAGCAGGTGTTCGAGGTGCTCAGTGTGGCGTCAGGCACCTGCTAAGTACTCCCCCACTGCTCATCACTTGCGTTATCTGGGTTTATGAGAGTCTTGGTGTCGTGTGACGGTTGCCTGTTTAGATCGCCCCACAAAACCGCCCCCACTGTGGTCTCCTGGCTTACCCACTTGTGTTGCTCTGGTACTTTGTATGGGGTCTGGCGTGTAGCGGTTGCTTGGTAGATGTGAAATGAAAGCAGTTGGATAACGAGGTGGACACTACCCAAATACAAATCACTTTTATAATGAAAGGTGACGTTCAGTAACTGCTAAACTTGGAAACACAGTGTCACCGCCTTGTCCTGTATTAGTGTTCGAGGGCGGTCATAACCACAAAGTGTGGCTTAGAACAACAGAGATGGATTGTCTCGCAGATGTGGAGGCCAGAAGTCCAAGATCAATGTGTCAGCAGGGCCGTGCTCCCTCTGAGACTCTGGGTAGATCCTTCCTTGCCTCTTCGTAGCCTCTGGTGGGGGCCGTCGGTCCTGGTGTCCCTCCCCTCGGCTAGCACCTGCATCCCTCCGGTCTCTGCCTGGCTTGTCACGTGATGTTATTCCTGTGTGTCTCTGTGTCTGAATTTCCCTCTTCTAAGGACACCAGTCCCACTGGATTAGGGACCACCCTCATGACCTCCTCTTATCTCAGTTATGTCTGCAAAACCCTATTTCCAAGGATCCCATTCATACGTATGGGGGGTTAAGACTTCAACATTTCTGTTTGGGGGACACACTTCAATAGGTCATATGTCCGTATATTTCAGACACTGCTCGGCTTTCATGTAGATTTTCAAAATTACAATTGATGCCACACATTCTGAAGGAAAACTGGATGACATGGACAGCAGCTAGGCTCAAAGGCAGGCGTGGAACTGGAGTCTAGCACAGGCAGGTCCTGGAGGGCCTGCCACATACCAGGCAGTGCGCTGGGTCTCCAGCACGCAAGCCAAGATGAAGGGGTCGCCGCTTGCTCTGGACGAGCGCACGACTAATAGAGGACGTGGACGGGAACACAGCCCACCCTGGCGCTCCCAGGCCTGGTTAGCGGAGGTTGTGACAGGAGACCTCCGGGGTTCCTTGCTCCGCCTGTGTGTCTGTGGAGTGCCCGTCACATGTGCCATTGGGGGGCTGGAGGGGCCGGGCTTTGCAACTAAGCACTGGCAGGGACCTGCTTCCCCCACTTACAGCTTTTGAAGAGACAGCTGGGCAAACCTAGGTAGAATTCCAAGAAAGGAGTGCCGCCCAGGCCAGGACGGGGCATGTTTTACTCCTCGGGCATGGATGGAAGGCCCCCGGTCAGCTCGCAAACATGCAGGTCAAGGGAGGAGGCTGCGGGCAAGCCCATGAGCACAGAAAGCAGAGCGAGTCTGTGCCCGGCCGGTTGGGCACCACCGGCTGAAACCAGCTCGTTTCCTGCAGTCTCACTGTACGTCCTGGGACATGGCTTTGCTCGTTGGAGTTCTGATGGTTGGCATTTTGGGTGGAACGGTTTGTTTTTTTTTTCTCTTAGAGTGAAACGGAGTCTTCCAGAAAGTCCATTTACAACCCGATGTAATAGTAAGGGTCTCTTTCAGAGATTTGCTTTGTTAGCGAGATTAACAACTCTTTTCACTCCTTAACCACTCGCACAGACCTGGTTCTTCAATCTCTCCTCTTGGAGTGGAGAGGAGAGAGGGGTCGAAGCCCAGAGCATGCCTGCAAGTGGCCCCGCGAACTGCCCCAACCTATGGGCCCAAGCTTGAGGGGCGTGAGGCGCTGCTGGGATCCGCCCCTCTCGGGTAGCTTCTGGGAAGTTTGTAGTTCTATATCCCTCTCTAGTAGACCTTCTTTCACTCTTTATTTCGCCTCTGCTTTTTTTCTTCTCAGGTTCAGCCATACCTTCGAAAACATAGCCTCTGCCCTCGGATGGCTGTGTGGCTGGTTGGGGAGACAGACGTGCACAGGCAGTTAGAATGCTAGCCTGGCCGTGATACCAACATCTTCCAGGACAGGGGAGGGACGTAGAGGCAGAGAGAAGGTCCCCGGCGGTCAAGACACCTGCCCGGGACCGGAGCAATGAGAATGGGTTTACCAGGCTGAGCCAAGTTGGGAAAGGATGTACTGACAAGGGAACAGCATGTGCACAAGGCAGGGAGTTTGACTTTTGGCTTCCCAGGGGAGTTCCCAGGGTTCTCCAGGGAATGAGGGGAACATGGGGTGGGAAGAGTGAGTGGGGCCTGGGGCGAGGAGCACATTGGGAAGAGTTGGAACTTCATGGTGAGGGCTGAAAGTGGGGGAGTGCCGTGGTCAGATTTGCATTTTAGAAATAAAAATCTTTATCTCTCCATGCTCTTCTTGGCATTGGTGGTGTCCCGCTCCGTCCCCCGCCTCCCAAGCCCTGATCTTTTTGGCCGGTCACCACATACTGATTTCTCAGGGCTGGCTGAGCCGGCCCTGAGCTGGTCCTGTGGCACTTTCAGGGCAGGGCGTGCGTGGCCCTCCCTGGGTCTGCCCGTGGGTGGGGCTGCGGCTTGCACGGCTTCCACGGCTTGCACACGTGGGGCAGCTGACTTCCCGGAGGAAGCTCCAGCCACAGACTCTCTGAGCTAGCTGCAGGAGACCTGGAAGCTGACGCAATCCCTCGTCCTTTTCCGTCCAACGGAGCTTTTGTCCTTGTTTTTGTTGGCGGTGAGCATTCATCCCAGGGGGAGGCTGAGAGCTCTGCCAGCTCCCTTCTCATCAGGAGATTGCAATGGCGATATGATGAAAAATCCTCCGGTCTCCACAGCAACATCCCAGCTTATCCTCACAATGTCCCGAATGGTCTCTGCTTAATTGGAAGAGGTTCAGGGGAGAACAGTCAAGACAGAGTCATTGGCAGCATATTCCTGGAAGTAGAACGCGTCACCTTCTTAACTTAATTGGATAATTCATTTTAAATTGGGTGTGCAATCACGACAGGAAAATGTTCGTGTTAATAACACATATCTGAGATCGCCTGCCTGTGCCAAGAAGCCTGGCCCTGGCAGAGTTCTCTAATTCCCCAAAATAAATTTTACGAAGATAAAATGATGTATTGTCTGTCAGAGCGGAGAAAGAACAAAAGTCCAGCAAGCATTTGCATCCTGGAACTTTCTAGAAGACTTCTGTCAGTGGTGAAATTCCACAGAAGACCCATCTCCCCTGGGCTCAGTTCAGGAGTGTTTTGTACATCAAAGCTGCCCCCCTGTGCCCAGCC
Organism: Ailuropoda melanoleuca; assembly: GCF_002007445.2. NCBI lineage: Eukaryota > Metazoa > Chordata > Mammalia > Carnivora > Ursidae > Ailuropoda > Ailuropoda melanoleuca. The sequence continues at coordinate 66,342,210 of NC_048232.1, forward strand.
CTGGATCTGAATGTCAAGGGTCTGGTGTTTTTGTTAGGTGTCTTTTTTTCCCCTTCCTGTCAGGTCAGCTGCTCAGATGGGTTGAAGTACAACAGATGGCAACTGCACTTTTGCTTGGGGGCTGAAGGGATAACCAGGGCCTTTCTGGAAGCTTTTGGTCCTGGAAGCTGCCTAGTGACCTGGGGGCAGGGGAGGGGGGGTAGGGGTAGCAGATTGTCTTGTGACGGTTTTCTAGTGTGGTCACACTGCCCTGGGAGTTAGCGGCTGGCATGAGGGGGCCAGGCGGTTGCAGTGGGGAGGGGGTGGGCACTGCAGGTTGGGTTGGGGGTGCTGCCTGTTTTGCACATGCTTCCAAGCTGGCTTCGTGGTGGCACTCAGTGTTCCCCCAAATAGGGCAGTTGCTAAGAAACACCCAGAGTCTTGGGAGTACCTTCAACGCTGTGTCGATGGGGCTGCTGGGCTCGGTGTTCAGCTGCCAATGCTCCAGCTTGGCAGCCTCGCCAAATCCACTTACGTCAGGCTGTTGCCCAAGCCCACACTGGTTTGCCGGCATGAGTGTTCCTGCTTCTGGGCAGCTTCTAGCTGCGGGAAAATTCAGTGGTTGTGTAGACAAACTGACAAAACCCCTAGCATTCACATCATACCACCCACCACCCACCCACCAGCCCAGCTGCTCCTCTGGACCAGCTCCTCCCCCCACCTCCTGCCTGTGCTCTGACCACAGTTTACCTCAGCTCCTACCCCCAGTCTGTGACATAAGGAGAGGAAGCTCACTTGTATGGAGGATTTGTCTTCAGCCAGCACTGTGCTAGATATTTTTACATTTATTGACTCATTTTCTAACATGTGAAATGCCTATCGTCATAGTTGGCAATGGGCGCATTTTAGAGGTGGGTTACTGAGTTTCGGAGAGGTTGAGGAACAGATCCAAGACGGAACCGCTGGCAGGCAGCAGAGCTTTCTGTCTACGACGCTTGACCCCAAGATCCATGCTCAGGCTTATGAAGCTGGTGAATCACACAGCTGCAGAGCCTTGGGCTCAAAGTTGAATCCCCCATTCCTAATATTGCTGATTATCACCCAAGGGCCGACAGAGAGAGGAGACCAACCCCAGTTTGTTCAAAATGACAACGGAAAAACTGCTGGCAACCTTCTCTGAGCCAGCTGACCACGGGAGGTTTGGCAGCCCCAGGACCCCCCTCCCCACTTCCTAGATGTCCAAATGGCACTTCCTAAAGAAAGCCAGATCAGAGCACAGCACCCCTCTGCCCGTGTGCCTGCCCAGGATCCTGAGCCTCCTGGAAAGAATCCAAACCCCCTTACCATCTGGCCCCAACCAGACTGCCTCTCCTGCACCACCCCAGCCTGCCGCCCTCTCTCACATCTACTGAGACCTCCTTCCCCCGGCTCTCCCTCAGCCCTTCCTGCCTGGCCCACTTCAGCTCATCCTCAGACACCTCCCTGCTTCTCGTCCACCTGACGTTTGCATTTGGTGTTGCCTTCACTCTGTTCCGCCGTCCTTGGGCCTGCCTTGCAGAGGGTGCTGGTCTTCCTCACCATGCCCAGTTCTGTGCACGTACCACCTGGCATGCAGTGGTGCCAAATGAATGTAGGATGGACACAGGACGGACGAGCGTGAAACGAGAAAACATGCTTCTCTGTAGCATAGAAAGAAGTCTGTCCTCTCAGAATGTCAACACTGCAAAGGAGCTAAGAAACCTGCCCTGCCTGCCCGTCCTTGAGCAAGTGAGGACGCGAGCGGGGAGGTGAATGTTCAAGAAAATCGGTGGCAAAGCCAGGGTGAGAACGTGCTCCCAGACCACCTGCGGCTCCCAGCACCCCCCACCCCACCCCTGTGCCAGAAGTGGCTGCTCAAAGTCCTTGTTGGTAGCTCCCTGCCCGGGAAAGCATGTGCTGGGGGAACAGTTTTACATTTTGTTTTATTAACACTCCAGAGGCCTTTAATAAAAATACCCTTGAGTGTTGAAAGCGAGCCAGCAGGGAGACAAGAGTCTCAGTCCAGGAGAAGCAGCCACGAGCCCAGAGGGGGTGGAAAAATGCTCTTAATGTCCAGTCTCAGGTCTGGCGTCCTGCCAGGCTCCTCTTGTTTGCAGGCCTCCGGGACAGCACGTTCCTGGGCAGCAAGGGTGAGCACCCTCCCATGTCAGGCTGGCCGAATTTGGAGAGACGGTTCGTGCTGCAGTCTAGCAGTGCCAGAGAAGAAAGAAATCTCAACCCAGACCACAAAGAAGCCTCCCCCAGAAGTGAGCCAATTCTAAGACGGAGCTGGAGCTGTTTATTGGCGGCACATTATTCTTAGAAGTTGGAAGTGGGGGGTGTGTGTGTGTGTGTGTGCGCGCGCGCGCGCGCTAGTGTGCACGCTCCCAACTTCAGCTTTAGACAGCGGACAGCCCAGGCTTCACCTGTCTCGGTGCGTCCCCTAGCGCGGCGCGCGGGCAGACCAAGCCCTCGGGAAAGGCCGCGGCTCCCGGCCCCGCCAGACAGAGTCTTTGGGCGAGGATATGTTTCCTGGGGTTGCCGTAACAGAGTACCGCAGACTCAGTGGCTCAAACCACAGACATTTATTCTCTCGAAGTTCTGGAGGCCAGAAGCTCAAAATCAAGGTGTCTGCTAGGCCACACTCCCTTCGAAGGCTCTCGGGGAGAAGGCTTTTTTGCCTTTTCTGTCTTCCGGTGGCCCAGGCTGTCCTCACTGTCCCTTGGCTATGGCTGCAAGGTTTCGGTCTCTGCATCTGTCCCTCTCCTTCTTCTGTGCCTTCTTCCCTGTGTGTCTCCCAGAGCCTTTCTTGTTGTAAGGGCACGAGGCATTGAATTTAGTGCCCACCCTGACTCCGTGATGATTCCATCCCAACATCCTTAACTGGTGACATGTGCAAAGACGCTGTTTCTAAATAAAGTCCCATTCTTAGCTTCTGGGGGGAAATGAATTGGGGGGGGGTGCTGGGTACCGCACAACTCACTGCTGATGGGAAACACTGGCCCAGGGAGAGGCGGCTCAATTGCCGGGTTGGAGTCCTTTCAACGCAGCTCTTAGGGTGGCAGGTGGGAGGTGAGCCTGCCCGCAACAGATTCATAGCAGAGCTCCATGTGGCCCCAACTGCTCCGTGTCCCCTTGGCTTTGGATGGCCGGGAGTGAGAGGGGGCAGTTGCAAGCAGCAGTCAGATGCTTCGAGGACAGAGGCCGGATTCACTTCCTTTTCTGTTCCTCAGAGCCTAGCAAGGAGCCTCCATATGAAAGCGTCTTAAATGCTGTTGAAAGAATGCTTGCTTGTTATAGAGGAGAAACTTCGAGCATGACTCCTACAGTGAGGACTTGTTCTAACTTTGGAGAGAGGACAGTCAGGTTTTGTGTCCGGAAAGAGTGAGTCAGCCAGTGGCCTGGACGGGAACCCAAAACGAGGAGCTGAAGCAAGGGTGTTGGCTGGGAACCGGTGGCCTGGACTCGTCTCTGCCACTTACTCGTTTGTGAACTAAGCTTGGCGCCCCAGATCCCTCATCTGTAAAATGGGTATCAAAGTGTTGTAAGGATTGCATGATAGAACGCGTAAGCCTTCTGGAAACTATAAAGTGAGGTACCCATATAAGGAATTTAGATGATTTGAGGCGTGCCTCGTGGTTCAATCGGTAGAACGTGCAATTCTTGATCTCGGGGTTGTAAGTTCAAGCCCCACATTGGGTGTAGAGATTACTTAAAAATAAAATCTTAAAAAAAAAAAAGGAATTTAGCTTATTTGAAGGCAGAATACAACAAAAAGACAATGTGATATCATGGGGACGCTGTACAGTTAGATCATTGCTTGCTAGGCGTAATTGCGCTGGGTGAGAGGTCATGTCTGGAGGACCTGTATGAGTGGGGCACTGAAATATACTGATTTTTTAGAAGAAAAACACACCCTGTGCAGGACTTCTGTTCTGCTTCCAGAGGTGAGCAAACGGAGGTCTCTAGAAGTTCAATACCTTTTCCAAGGTCAGGGGAAGTAGAGAAACTGGGATTCGGACCCACATCAGTTCACTGGGTTAATGTCTTGCCCATCAAGGCTCCGGCCTGTGGATGCTCAGAGACGCTGGTCACTGCTCCCCGTGCTCCCCTACAAGGTCTCCTGCTGCTCAGCGGGGGCCACAGCCAGGCTGTGGACGTGGGTGCCAGCTGCCTGTTGTTTTCCCATCAACCTTCTTTCTTGAATGTCACCCACGTTGAGGTGGGCTTTTGATGTCCCATCTGTTGCAGTGGGACCGCCGGTCCCTGGTGCCTCATGCGGGGTGCCCCATCCAAGCAGGCACCGCCTCTCCCCTGGGGGTGGACAGAGGCAGTTCTATTTCCAGCTAAGGAATAGACTTCAGGGAAAGCTGGTCTTCCCCACGAGGAGCTGGAAATGACCTCTCCTGAGCACGGACCTTGCTTCCTTAGCACAAAGCTGGCTTCCCAGGCACTCTGCAGTTACCCCACGATTACTCTGGAATGCAGAGCCCCGTGGTCCTGGCAGACTGACTTGAATAGCAGCCTCTGAGCCAACAGCAGCTGCTTTCTGGGAGAGGGTGTGGCGATGGGACAGAAAAGGCTCCCGTCTTGGCTCTCCATGGAATTGGTTTAAGCTTCAGCTCTACCAGTTACAAGCTGGGGGTTCTTGAGCTGGTAAACTTTTTAGACCCTGCTGCTTTCTTGAAAAGAAAAAAAGGGGGGGGGGCTTATTTTGACAACTAATACGTATGAAATGCATTTTATTTAACGTGAAAATGCAGAGAAGCCAAAAAGAAATATTACAAATCACTGGCAATCCTACCACCTTTAAGTTTTCTTATACATCTTTTGAGGTTAATTTTTTCTTCTTTTATTTAATATATATAGTTATTTTATTAAAATAATGGACGCACCCCACGAGTGCTGCTTTTTTCACCTAATGTGCATTGAAAGGCCTGGGGAAATGTTAACACTATTTTGTCCTCTAAAATAGCTACATGGTATTCCACTCTAAGGCCATTATCTAACCCACCGCTGTGGGACAGGAAATTGGGTCTCACCTCCCTTCCCATCCATGGCCTTGACTTCTTCATCTTTAAAATGGGATCCCAACGCCCATCTTGTCAGGTGGCTGTGCAAGTTTGGTACGTGGTAGGCGCTCGTAAATGTTTGCTTCTTTCCCGGGTCCTTTCTGGCCACAGGTTCCTTTTATGTAGGATCTCTACCATGGTGAGATGAATGTCCTCAAAATGTCCTCTTCCCCTGCCCAGGGGTCTTGGTGATGGGAGCTACGGGCCAGCAGCCCGCATGGCCCTCCCTCTGCGGCCCAGCCACAGCAGATCCCACAGAGCTGGGCTGCTCTCTCCTGTCTGGGCAGTATGTTTCCTGCTCTGAGCCGCATCGGAGAGCGGCGGAGCTCAGCTGGGGTGTCTGGTTAGCGTCTGCGCCACTTGCCGGGCTAGACGTGCGGCCTTTCTGCTAAAGCTACAATGGCCTTTGGAGCGGGACACTTGGATTTCACATCTGCTGCCCCCAGGGCTGGCCCCCTCTCCCCCTGGCCCCTGAATTAATTGGAGTGTGTGAGGTTTCCCTCACAGTGCATGTCAGGGGCTGGCCATGCTAGGCATGATATACTGTAAGCCTCGTGTCTATTTTTTGTCTGAACCCAACTAAATAAAACATCATGTTTCCCCCGTAGGTCGAGATATATAAACCAGATGTAATTCTGTCTGCCATACGTCCCAACGTGGTAGCCAGGACTGTGGACAAAGTGAGGGGAATATGCACAGCCTTCTAGGAGGTTTAATTTAGACTATTCACTTGCCACTGGAGTGAATAGGGAGTGGATTTCATGTTTTGTGCTTTTGCTTAAATGGGAGGATAAAAATCCTAAGAGCTACTGTGTATTGTGGGTTTATCATGTGTGGCTGTGTCAGTATTCTGCTGGAAACTTTATATGGATTATCTCGTTCAATCCCATGAGGCAGGTGGTAGGTTAGTCCCTGTTTTATAGATGGGGAAACTGAGGCACGTGGCTGGTAAGAGATGGGAGTGGCAGTTGAACTCAGGCAGTTGATTCTAGAACTATGCCTTATAATCCCCCTGGCAGCCTCTGAGACAGTCAAGTGGGTATTTACGGAAGGATCTCTCACTCTCCTGTCTGCAGCCCTGCTGCTGCTGCTGTGGGATTAGGAATAGGCTGGGCTGTCAGGAAGGATCTCCTCCATGACCTTTCCTGCTGTGTTAGCGAGCTGCTGACCTTTCTCCATTTGAGAACAAGATAGGAGAGTTGCAAAATCAGAGGGCAGGAGTCCAGCGGTTCCGGGAAGTGCTCACATGGTGGAAGAGCAAGGGTTGTGGTAGCCATACTGACAGGGATCCCATAACTAGTCTGGCTCCTCCTGGGGTCAGGAGCAGCCTGGGGAGAAACGCGAGCTGGGATGAGAAGTCTGAGTGCCAGAAAGTCCGATGCACGAACTTAGATCAAAATTGTGGTGCCAGGGCAGAGCCGACACAAGCAGCACGTGTTTGCCGCGTCCATGGATAAGGGAAATCAGAGTTTATTAAGCTCTCACAGGAGGTATGGGGTTGTAGGGTTTTGCATATGGCCCTCGGTGTCTGTCTGGGAGTTTTCAGTTTGAAAATGCCAACAAGAAAGCACATGCAGTTATATATATGGGACACATTCATGTGGAGCCTGAGAATCAGCCACAGAAAATTATGTCTTTCATGGGACGAAGCCCCCGGTTTCCCGCCTGGGTCAATTCTCTTTACCGGGAGAATCATTCATTCAACAAACATGTAGTTAACTTAGTATTATCCTTCATAGCACCAAAACTAAGAAGGTAAATTGAATTCCTTGAGCATCTCTTCATTACCTAGCACTGCATGTAATTTTTTTTTCAAGATCACAATATCTAATAGACACATTTCTAATTTATCCACCAATATAGCATTATTTACACATACATATTTAAACACACTTACGGGCACCTCTGTCTTTACCAGTAAGCCTAGAGCCTGTCAGGGCAACAGGGAAGGCAGGGAAGTGGAAAGTTGACTTGCTCTCTGTGTTTTCCAACCCGTTCATGGGAAATAACTAAAGGAGACTCTCACAGGTCCCTCTGTTGCCAGAGGTAGCCGGTGGGTCGGGAAGGGTTCCTGGGCCCAAGATGGCCGCCATGGTCCTGCCCCCGACAGGCTGCTTGCTGTTTAGGCTCCTGCAGTCTCAAGACACCAACTTGGAAGTGGCCGTGGTGGGAGTAGCTTCCGCTGTCACCTAGAAGTCCCAGGGAGGCTGTGCGGGGTGGATGTTGCTTTTCCCCTCCCGAAGTCAGTGTCCTTACTGCCTGTGACCTCCCATGGAAGGTGGCGTCAGGAGTCCGCCCTGGTGGTGGGTACGCACTGAATGGGAAATGACGCACAGGGAGGCTGGTCCCACGTGTGTGAGGCGAAGCAGATGTGTGCAACTGTTCATCTAAAACCATGCCGGAGAAGTTACTTAGCTCAACTGGACACAGACAGCATTTGTCAGGTTGCCAGGCAACTGTAAGCAACACATACTTGTGGGTCTGGGAGGACGGGTGAAAAAACCGACTTTCTGTAAATACTCTCATCACTTTCCATAATAAGAGCCTGTCCCCAAGCACTCTTGTGTCCTGGGCGGTCTCAGCCTGAGTCTTGTATCCCTTTCCATTGTGGCCAGGGGCTCTGGAATCAGACTGCCCATGTACTAGCTTGGGACCACAGGTAATTTATACTCTCTGAGCCTCAGTTTGCCCATCTCTAAGATGGGGATCCTAATAGTTCCAGTCTCTCAGAGGATTAAATGAATTATTGGTGGTCAAGTTCTTCATACCCAGCCTGACAGATAATATGTGCGCAGCAACTACTATCTATTATTCCCCTATACTCTGAGTTTTCTCAGAAAACTCCTCGCGGGAAAAACTCTTGAAAGGCAGTCTCCCTTCGGAGACCACAGAGAGATCTTCAAACGTAATGTGCTCCCAGGGTCTGCCCACGGAAGGTAAGGGGCTATCAGATCAGTTGTCAGGCATATACCCGCTGAGTCTACCTACTCCGTGGGTCTCAGGCCATGGGCATCCTGGTGGGGGGCTTTCCTTACTGGCTCCTCTCCTGTGAGCGGATTTCCCCTGTGCACAGTTGGGCTCTGAAACAGCGGGGCTACGGTGCCCTGACCTCCTTCCTGGACCCTCTGTACCCCTTCATGCCCAGATTGTCCAGGTAGCCAGATCTACTTCTCCATCTTTCCTGCTGGAATAGACCAGCAAGGCCCACACTGATTCTTTCCAAAGTTTTCTTCCTCCTTTCGGTCATCTCCATCCCTGCCTCTGTAACCTTTTCCTAAAAAGCTCTGCGGGTGTCCTCTCCCCCCAGAGAGGCTGCAGCTACTGTGGGGGCGCTCTTGCTATGGCTGAGTTCAGTGTCCTTTGTAGAGGCTCCTTTTTTATCTTCAGAGTAGGGTTATGGCAGTCACCATCCAGCCATAGAAGGTTCCCACCACCTTCCATTTAAATATGTAAATGTTTTGGATGGACCTCAAGACCATTATGCTAAATGGAATAAGAGAAAGACAAATACTGGATGATTTCACTTATGTATGGACTCTAAAAAAGCAGAATTCCTACAGAGAGTAGAGTGGTGGTTACCAGCAGCTGAGGGGTGGGGAAATGAGGAGTTGTTGGTCAAAGGTACAAACTTCCAGCCACAAAATGAATAAGTTCCAGAGATCAAAGGTATGGATGGTGACTGTAGATAACAATACTGTATTATATACTTGCAAGTTGTCAAGAGAGCAGATTTAAATGTTACCACCACCACAACAAAATTGTAATTATGTGAGCTGATGGATGTGTTAACTAACCTTATTGTGGTAAACATTTTACAATGTATATACATGCATCTAACCTTCATATTATACATCTTAAACTTCACAATGTTATGTCAATTACCTTTCAGAAAAGCTGGGGAAAAAAATTCCTCATGTTCTTTGTTAAAAAAACAGCTTCATTGAAGTATAACTCACATGCCATCCAATGGCTCTATTGAAGGTATACAGTTCAGTGGCTTTACCTACAGAGTTGTGCATCTAAAACCACAGTAGATTTTATGACATTTTCACTGTCCCTCCCAAACCCTTTTACTGTGACCCCTCAGTTCATGTCACCCCCAAATCCTAGGAAATGACTCTGTCTCTCTAGGTTTGTCTTTTCTGGACATTTGATAGAAATAGAATCCATCATATACGTGGCCTTTCTTTCCCTTAGCATAATGCATTCAAGGTGCACTGACGTGGTTTCATGTGTCCGTGCTTCATTCCTTTGTATGGCTGGGTAATATTCTGTAGTCTGAATATACCACATTTGTTTATCCATCGGTCAGTTGATAGTCATTGAGTTGTTCCTTATGTTCTTTTTTTAAAGATTTTATTTATTTATTAGAGAGAAAGAGAGATGGGGGCGAGCAGAGGGAGAGGGAGAAGCAGACTCTGTGCTGAGCATGGAGCCCAATGCAGGGCTTGAACCCACGACCCTGAGATCATGACCTGAGAGGAAATTAAGAGTCGGCTGCTCAATCAACTGAACCAGCCAAGCGCTCCTTCTTTATGCTCTTTTTAACACATGAAAGCCCCACTCTTTGGGACTACCTCTCAGTTCCTAACCATTTTTTCAGGAGGAGGGGCCTTTTTATTTTTTTTTAATTACAGCCCCAGATTACTCCTTGATTTGCTTATGCATATAATCACTGCTCAGATGTTATGTTCTGAATACCCATAATAAAATCAAAGGTTAAAATTAAAGGTTTTAAAAAAGATTTTTACAAGAACATGCCTAAAGTTTCTCTTTTTTTCTGTGTAATTATTTAGGCTCTAATTAGTCAGTTTAGATGGATGTTCAAACTGGCTGAGGACAGAAGTGTTCACCTAGGGAGAAAAATATTAATGAAAGCCAGAAATATTTTAAAATTGTAGCAGGCATGCTTTCTTTTTACTGAGGACCCACTCTGAGTCAGGTGGCACCAGTGATACCCCTATTTAACCCTAGCCTGCCGGGAGTGGATTTCTCCTAGGCATGTTGTCTACCCACGCCGGGTGGGGCACCTGCCGAGATGCTGTCAATGAGGCCAAGGTGGAACTTGTAATTTTCCCAAATTTCTCTGAAGGTTTGTAAATGGTTTTCAGCTTTGCTAGTGGTGAGTGTGCACTTGAGGTCAGATGGGGGTAAATGGCATTCAGTGGGTTAAATCTGCACTCCCAGCACCAGGCTGCCAGGCACTAGAACTGTTCAGCATCGAATCTAACGTGCTCAGGGGTGGGAGCCTCCTGTGTGCTGGTGCTGAGCGTAGGTTCGCCAGGATTTGCGTTACTGGGATTTCCGGTGCTGAATGGGGACATTGTGTCCCTCCCTTCGATGCATGCCCTGAGGGATTCCTGCTTAGAAATCTCAGTGGCATAGTAAATATGCCCTCCCCTCTAGGTGGCTGGATAAATTCACTTCTGGGATTCGATGATCTGTTTAAGGAGGAAAATTGCAAATCGACGTGCTATAATGTAACAAGAGGGAAGGCAAAACCATAATGTACTTATGTTTATAAACCAAATGATGATCACAGAAGGAACATCAAGTTTAATTAAATTTCATCTCTGTGGTATATTTGAAAGTTGCTAAGAGAGGAGATCCTAAAAGTACTCATCACAAGGGAAAAAAAATGTTACGCTCTGTGCGGTGATCGGTGTTAGCTAAACTTGTGACATTATGCGGTACACCTGAAGGTAATACAATGTTACCTGTCAATTCCATCTCCATTTTGAAAATTTCACCTCTGCTAAGGGGTTCTTTGATTCTCTCCACCCAAACTTTTGTGGAAATGTGAAAAAGCTTAGGCTTCAGAACAAGTAGATCGTGGTGGTTTTGGGGCGGGATTACTCCCCATCTCTGAGCTTGTGTCATAAGATGACACTCTGCCCTCCAGGAGGGTGAGTGTGAGAACAGATCAGATAGCTTGTGTACAACATCCGGTATGCAGCAGGTGCTCAATAGGGGTTACTGCTTCTAAAGTTCTTCTCTCCCAAATGATTTTTTTTTTTTTAACGCCCTCACTCATACCCAAGTTGTAGAACAGTTTGTAAGGAAACATTCTGAGTCTTTTCCCCACAGGATGGCGCTGCTAGCTCTTTGTGCTTGAGGGAGCCGCCTTTGTGTGGAGCGCCTTGCACCCCACAAAGATTTGATAGATATTTGCTGATGTTCCATTAATAAACCTCCAAGAACAGCAGATAGACTGTCCAATGAGGTCTGTTCTCCCAAAGGGGTGTGAACACTTTTGCAGTGATTATTGGTTTTCATTTACATCCTAATGTTTGAGGACTTGGAGCCATAAACTCGAAGAGCCAGAAGTAGATACTAGCAACTTAAAATACTGTAGGAGTGATGTAAATATCAAAGTAGACAATTTGTTTTTCCTCCGGTGGCTTTCTTGGCAGAAAATTAAAAAGGAAAAAATGGCTACATGATTTAAGAAAACATTGTGGTGCTTGGCGATAATAACTTACATTTCTATAATGCGTTCCAGCTTACAGAATGCTTTCCCATCATTATTTCATTGAATTCTTACAAGTCCCAGAGGTAGGTAAGACAATACTGCATTATGGCGAAGGAAGTGCTGCTTCGATCCCTTACCTACCATGTGGCTTATGTGGGTCATTTAAGTGCTCTTAGCTTATTTTCTTAAGTTTTAGAATGGGAGGTAAATCATATCGTTTTTAGGTAATAATACCTTCTGTTTAGGATCGCCGTACAGATGCTATGGGATGATGCGTGGACACTGTCGGCTCATAGTAAGTGCTCAACAAATGGGGACGGCTAGGACGTTACTAGGTAGGATAACCTTTACTTCCCAGATGAGGAAACTAAAAACGACCGTCGCTGTGCTAAAGGTCGCACCGTTTGTAACAGCAGAACTGGGAGGCAAATCGAATTCTACTGCCTCCAGTTCGAGGCCCCTTTCCACCACGCCTTAGCCAAGACACGTCAGTCGGGAGAATATTTCGTGCAGCTGCCAGCAAAATTCCCCATGACCACGAACGTCTTCCTCCGTTTCTCTGGTGCACTGATCTTTTCAATGTCTCCTCTTGTGTTCACAGAACATCATCAAAAAGGTGATTGGGCAGAAGTTTGTGTACAAGTTTGTCTCTTTCCCGGAGATACTGAAAATGGACCCTCACGCAGTGGAGATGAGCCGGGAGAGCCTTTTGCTGCAGGACAGCGACTGCAAGGCCGCTCCCGAGGGCCGAGAGGCACACAGACACGGCTTGTCGGCCCTCAAAAGCGCAAGCCGCAACGAATACATCCACTCGGGCCTGTACTCGTCCTTCACCATTAATTCCCTGCAGAACCCACCAGAGCCCTTCAAGGCAATCAAGACGGAGAAGCTGGAGGAGCAGCCGGAAGACAGCCCTCCCGTGGAAGAAGTCAGGACTGTCATCAGGTTTGTGACCAATAAAAGCGACAAGCACGCCAGCAGGCCCGTGGTGCCCCTGCCCTCCACGTCTGAGGCCTTCCTGGCCTCGTCGGCCTCAGCCAAGGTCTCCTCTTTAATGTTGCCAAATGCCGCCAGCATTTCGTCCGCTTCACCCTCCTCGTCTCGGTCCCCGTCCCTGTCCCCCAGCTCGCCCCTCCCTTCTGAACACAGAAGCCTCTTCCTGGAGGCCGCCTGCCATGACTCCGATTCCCTAGAGCCCTTGAACCTGTCATCGGGCTCCAAGACCAGGTCTCCATCTCTTCCCCCAAAGGCCAAAAAACCCAAAGGCTTGGAAATCTCCGCACCCCCGCTGGTGCTCTCCAGCACCGACATCGGCTCCATCGCCCTCAACAGCCCAGCTCTCCCGTCGGGATCCCTCACCCCAGCCTTCTTCACCGCTCAGGTAAGAGCCCGTGGGGGGCGGGGGGCGCATCAGACTCCATGGTGTAGCGGAGAGGAAGAAACAGCAACCCAGGCTGCTTCCTTCTGCCCTTCAGAAGATAATCTTAGGGCCCGTAGACCAAAGTCATGGTGTAAGTGTGAAGGGAAATTACTTTTCCATCCCCAGACCAAGGTGTCCCCAAAACCAAAGGTTTGGGATATTGGTTACAGTGGGATGCTTCACTGGTTTCTTGCTTTTAGTGGCCGAGGGTGATCATCATAGAGAACATGCACCCTGGCCGTCAAAGCAGATCCAAACAATATTTTCCTAGGGGAAGTGGAGCAGGCCAAGTGACATTTCGGAAGGCATTTGGGCTTTATGAATTTTGGGGGGGAGGGGGTGGAGGGGCAGAAAGAGAAAGACTTTTAAGCAGGCTCCACCCCCAGCGTGGAGCCCAGTGTGCGGCTCAATCTCATGACCCTGAGATCATGACCTGAGCCGAAATCAAGAGTCAGACATTTATCCGACTGAGCTGTCCAGGCGCCCCTGGGCTTCGTGAAATTTTTATGACAGAGTCCTCTCTGGAGGCACTTGGTAAGTAGCCATTTGCTCTCTGTTGCTAAGAAGATAGATGTTAGGTGATGCTTCCGTTGCGGCTGTCAGGGTGGCTCTGCGTTGTCCTGTAGTCTCTGACAAGAAACGTCAGGGCCACGCCAAGCGGTGGGAAAGAATCTTCAGTAAAAGCAGTGCTTTTCTGAGAAAACCCGTTACTAACCCCCACGAGAAGGCAGCCTGTTCCTTTAAATAGGAGAGGCAGGTGCTCTTTCTTGCCCGGCGGGCATTCGCAGGCCAAAGGCAGGGCCGGCCCCTAAAGCCTGTCTGTGCTTCCTCTGGAGAACTGGACGCACTTTGGTGGCAGAGGTTAAGCGCATTGGCTTTGGGGTCACAGACGGGATTCGGCGCCTGGCTACCCGGCTGGGTGGCATGAGACGGTGGGCACTTGCTCTCTGAGCTCGTGTCCACGTCTGAGAAATGGACCGTTGTGAGGACTGAATGGACGGTGGCCGCGGTAGGAGCGCTAGCCACAGCCGGCAGCTATCCTCCTGCAACCGTGAGGCGGGGGGAGCTCCGCCGCCCGCCCCTGTGCTCCCTGCCGTCACTGTCCTCGCTGTGACCATCGTGAGGGGCAGCGGCGTCCTAGAGGTTCACGTTTGCCGGTTACTGTTGGAAACACTTCGCACTCACCACTCCAGTTACTCTCCGTGGCAGGCCCGGGAAGCAGCTACTCTCATGTGCCATTTCCCAGCTGAGGTATATGAGGCACTGAAGTAACGTAACTCATCCGGGGTCACACGGCTGACAGGCGGTAGCAAATTTGAACGCGGTCATTCTCCGGAATCCATGCTCTTAAGTAAAATGTTCTCGGTGTGCCCATTGGGAAAACACCCAGTTGCCCCTGATCGTAGCCGTCCTGCCAAACATCCGAAAGCAGCTCTTGGCCACTCTCCTCTCCACGGCTTCTCCCAGAGTGTGTCCCAAGGATTTTGTGTCTGCCCAAGCTTGCGAGCTGGTGGTAAGAAGCATGCCGCCGTGGAGGGGAGGGCTAGGCGCTCAGCGACTGGGCAGAATGAGCATGTGTGCTTTTACTCCAGCATTTTCTGATCAAACAAAACGGTCTGGGGACTAGGGACTGCTGAGTAAGTGGCTCAGAGACAGCGGTTCCTGAAGTAGCTCAGAGAAGGAACTTGAGAAGTGGGCCAGGGGGACCATCTGAGGAGCTCCTCCCCTGGCCTCCTTTGTGTTGACAACTGCCAAGGTTGAGAGAGGTCTCAAGCCAGACCGAGGCCCATTCAGATTTCCGTATCTGCTTTCTCGGTGAGCCTGTATCTCCGTCTCTGAACAGATGCCAGTCCTGTTGTCTCAGGAAAACAGCTCAGGCTAGCCCTGGGGTTTGGGATCTGGACACAGTGAATTTAGGGTGGCTTTGCTCAGTGAGACTGAGGATGGTATGGCTGGGCTGAGGGGAGGACAGACCTTGACATGAGGTAGGGATAGATCGAGGATGTGAACAAGGGAATGCTAAACTCAGGACTGGGAGACAGGACCTACTATAACAGCCTAAACCAGGGGAGGCGAAAGCGTTGGAAAGCCAAATGCTTTAAGAGAGGACTAATGCCTTGGGCGGATGAGAGTGAATGGTCCTCAGCCAAGCTGCGAGCGCAGGACCTTGCTTGTGAGTTGGTGTCAGGAAGTCCAAGAAATGGGACCAGGGTTTCCCAAGGAGAGGGAGGCCAAGGGCAGGGTCTGGTCCCATGACAGGGGAGTAGAAGTAAGGTCTCTGGCTGAGCGTGACTTTGGATCAAGCCCAAGGCTGGGGGTGGCTACCAGGTAGTGCTCTGAGTGATTTCAAAGGAGCTAAGGGTTGGCTTTGGGGGATGGTGTAATCTCAGGACTTGAATTTCCTCACCTAGCAGTGTCAGCTCTGCACCCAGCGCAGCCGAGAGTGGCTGACAGGGAGGGAGAAACCAGAGAGAGCAGAGAAAGGGCAGGACTCAGGTGGGATATTCATTCACCCAAGTGGTTTCTCTGAGATCAGACAGGACAGTCACACCTGTCTCGGCTTGACAGACCAAATTAAATAACCTGCAAATACTCCTCGCTGAGTGGCTGATGCCCATCCTTTTTAGTCAGTAAATGGTTACTATGGTAATTTTTTCATTTGGGAGATAACCGTTAGACATCTACCATTTGCTAGTGATTGGGGTGTACAGAGGCGAGCAAGATAGTTCCTGCTCTCATGATCTTATAGCTTGCTGTCCAAGAGGTGAAGAATATGGGGCAAATATAACTTAGGGTGATGTGAAATGATAGAGGTCCCTGAAAACTGGATGAGGAACTTTTAGACTTGTTTTGATAGGAAATTAAAAGCTTGCTGGGGTTTTAAATCAAGAGATACAAAAATTCCTTTTAGAGACTTTCAACAAATAATCGTCAAGCATTACGTGCAAATCATTGAAAGGATACCAGAGGTACGTACAGTGCCTATTTTTAAGACCTTATGACCTAGCCAAGACAAGGCATAGAGACAATGGCATGTGGCAAGAGGCAAATACACAGTGCAGAGAAGCACCTTAGGAACAGAAGAGGGGAAAGATCATTTAGTTCAACATATAGGAACTGAGCACCTATTACTTGTAAGGTGCTGTGCTCGGAGCTGGGGATACAAACATCAATTAGATAGTCGCTGATGATTAATAGCTCATAACTTGCCTTAAATGGTTTAATATACCATCCCAGATCAGTACAAAAGAAATACTAAGGAAGAAGGTATTCATTTTGCTGGGGGTGGGGAAGGATGCTGACAGGGCTTCATGGGAGGCATGTTCACACTTGGGCAGCGTGTTGAAGCATCAGTAGCAGTCATCTGGCACATAAGGTGAGGAGGGCATTGTAGGCAGAGCAGCAGCTTGAGCCAAGCCATAAAGATGTGAAATAGCTTAGTATATTAGGGGCAGTACAGTAGTTCAATAAGGGACGGAGGGATAAATTCCAAAGATGAAGGATGCGGTGGGAGACGGGGCATGAGTGACAACAGAGTTGCATTTTAGAAATCATCCTGATGAATTAGATTAGGGTGGGGTGAGGCTGGAACCAGTTAGGATACTATTATAATATTCCAGATGGAAGATAAGGAGGATCTAGATCTAAGGCTTTGACAGTGGGATGGCCCCAAAGGAAACAGATCTGAGAGAGAGAAAAGGAATTGGCCACTGGACTTGGCGACTAACCAGGTGTGAAGATTGTAAAGGAGAGCCAGGCGCTGAGTCTGAGGAGCATGGGAGGAAGAATAAGCTCATGGTGAGAGGTTGGTTACAAGTTCATTTTGGGCCTGAGCAGCCTGTAGGACATAAAGGAACAAACATCCAGCTACAGCTGGAGCTAAGGAGTTTGGAACTGGAGGTAAGTTAGGGAGTCACCAACATGTAAGGGGGTGCTTAAAATCATGGAAATGGATGAGATCACCTGTGGAACGGGTCTAGCACAGAGAGGTATGGGCTGGGTAGTCAGGGAACTGGTAGGTTGGAATTCTGTAGTGTTCAGGATATATCAAGCAAAGTAGGAGGGTTCATATAGAGAAATTAAGGAGCATATGAAACCAGGTTACGAGGGAACCTAGAATTGTGGCTAAGGAATTTTTTCCCCCTGAAACTGAAAGAATTTCAAAGGAATATAGTATCTTAGGGTGATTGATTTGGTGGTGATGCTCAGGATAGATTGGAAGAGGGACCAGAAGTACATGGGCTGGTTTAGGTGGCATTTATTAATGCTATCTCTAAGGTGATGGGGCCTTGAATACAGCAGGAATGGAAATGGGGGGGGGGGAATAAGAGTTCAAAGATGGATCCACAGGCCATGCCCAGATGTTCCAGCAAGTGAGGTCATTTTGCATCTCAGTGATGAGGATGCTGGGTTGTAGACAGGGCTGTAAGTCCAGGGATCATGTCTTGTTTTATCTTTGGATCTCTGGCACCTGATACATATCAGGCACTCAGTATTTCTTGAGTGGATAAATGGGTGGTGTGGTATTGTTGATAGAAATAGAGGAGTCATAAGGAACACTAGACTTGGGAAGGCGAGGAGTTCCGGTTTGAACAGTGGGGCATTCCAAGTGGACATGTCCAACAGGTGACACATGAGGGGATGTACCTAGAGCTACAGATTGCTTCACCTCATCAAGTATTTAGAAAGTGGGTACTATAGGAGGAATAAAGATGAGCAAGATACCTTAAAGGCTCTAGAAAGAGGTATAGTAAGAATATGCAAATTACCATGAGGCAGAAAATGTTTAGAAAAAAGTGGTTATAAAATGTTATAAAGAT
The DNA here is from genome assembly GCF_002007445.2 of Ailuropoda melanoleuca. Lineage (NCBI taxonomy): Eukaryota > Metazoa > Chordata > Mammalia > Carnivora > Ursidae > Ailuropoda > Ailuropoda melanoleuca. The sequence goes on from NC_048232.1 coordinate 66,359,991, forward strand.
TCAGGGAAAAGAGAAATGTCACCTGATTGAGGGAAAAGCAGAAAAGTCTCCTTTGAGGAGGTGGTTTTGATGGACAGAGGGAGGCAGGGGTAGGAAGGAGGAGGTCTGAGGGCATGGTCCAGCCAGAGGGCCATGAACCAGGGCACTCAGGTGAGGCATGTCTGGGCAATGCCAGCTTACCAGGTGTAGCTCAAATGTGCAGGCTTTGTAGGAGACTGTATTATGTGGAAGAAGAACTGAGTTGAGGGGGATGAAAATGAGATCCTGGTCAGATGGTCTTTCCTCTTGAACACCAGCCCTCTTTGCCTTGGGTCCTAGGGTCCTTCCCTGTAGCTGATGGGATCAGGAACTCCCTGTCTGCCATTCAGAAGGGCCCATTTGCTAAAATATCTTTTGGTGAAGGAAGAGGAAGCATGCATTTTGCTTGTGGCTTCTTTCTTTAGTATCTAGCCCTCAGGCTCAGCCCACCTTGCCTGACTCCAAGAGCTTGTGGAAAGGAGCTCTGAAAACTCACACTGTCCTGGAGATTACCCAGGGTGAGCATTAATAGGAACAGTCCTTAAAAGAGTAACCAAATAGTTTTTTCTTTATAGCTACAGGATCTTCAGGTAGAACAGGGATTTGGGGGGAGGGGGGCGGAGAAGAGCAAATGAAGTCATTTCATAATATTTATTTGCATATGTTAGAAAAGATATTGCAAACGATTAAACATGTGAAACAGAAGACTACTGTATTCTGAGTACATCCTGCATTCCTTTGAAACAGATGTGCAAACATCTCACATCCAGACCTGGGTACACATTTTAGACTAAAATAAAACTTCTATACTTCATGTATTGCTCAAAGGATTAAAACAGAATGGATGTATATTTATGGCCATGAATAAGAGAAAGACAGGTATGTAGTCTAGAAGACTTATTTGGGACCTTCATTGGTAAGTAAAATAGGAGGCCCTGAACACATTGGTTTTTGAACGTTAATGTGGCATACTGTGGCTGGAATTCGGTTCCAGAGTAACATGCAAATGTTAGTTCTCAGATGACCTGAGTTTGTGGACTTGAGCCTAATATGACAGAGGAGCCTTGAAGGTACTGGCTGACTTGATTGGTTTCAGAACATTGAGTACTTTTATACATACATTGAGAATTTCTCCCATGAACAGATGAAATTCATTGAATAAGTATATTGGGTACACTTGTGATTAACACTTCTTGAGCGTTTGGTATGTGCCAGGCACATATTAAGAGCTTTAGATAGATTATCTTATTTCATCTTCCCTGGCATTTTTTCCTCCCCATTTTATAGATTTGGAAACCGAGGTATAGAGAGGTTACCTAGGTAGTAAATAGTGGTTCTGAGGTTGGAATCCTGGCAGAACCCATGCTGAACCGTTAAATCTTAATCGTCAGACCAGATGGCCCAGCATTTTTGTGAAACTGCCTTGGATTAGAAGTGGGAAGCGTATCCAAAACGTATTTATCCTAGTAACCTCATAGGTTATTCTATGTGTAGGAAATGCTGTGGAACCAAAGACTCAACATGGTATAAATTAGTTTACCTTTCAGCAGCTTCACAGTTTGAGAACCTTTGGGTGTTTGTCTCCTTTCCGCTGAACAGAGCAGACCTTTCAACTTAGGTTTATGCCAAATATTCTCAATAATTAACGAAGCTGCTGAGGCCAATTCTAGGAAAAAATAACACTTTAGCATCCAAAGTGATGCAATCTGCAATGCTGGCGCCTTTGCTGTGGTTCTTCTTACACAAAGCACCTTACTGACATCACAAAACCACTGAGGGGCTCCTTCTAGTCAGCAAAGGTGCAAAACCACTATGGGCCAGTTTGCCTCAGCTGAGAACAAAAGCCATGCAGACATAACCAGCTGGGGCGAGTTGTTTCTTCTGTCCCCTAGCTAGCTTGCAGGCCAGGACTCCTGCTGTGTGTGTGCAAGCAAATGCAGTCCTTGGCACTCTCCTGGGAAACCCAGAGTTTTGGCTTTACACCCAATCTAACAAGAAAGAATTTTTTCCCCCTCCAAACCATTGCCAGGGAGATGAATTCTCATCAGCCCCATATCCGGAGTGGAATCTGGAAAACCCAGTTCAGAACTTTTGAAGAAGCTGCTATAGGGTATTTTAACAACAGATCCTAAAATCTTAAAGGGCCGTTGATACCCACAAAAGTGAAGCTTGAGAGGCCCTTTAAAAAAATGTGTGTGTTTGTAATGGATGTCCACTGTAGGAAAACAAGAAAATATAGATAAAAAATAAAGCCCCTTCATGGAATCCCATTTTGTAACTAAATGTTGTTTCATGTGGGAAGGGAAACAAATTGAAGAAAGCACCTGGACAAATGTTGCTTTAAACTTGAATTTTACAGTGTTCAGAATGTTTAGGTAAGGTAACTTGTCCGTACTTTTCTCCTTTATAAAACTGTTAATACAATACACTCAGCACTGAAGAAAATTAAACTGTGGGCAGCCTTGCAGAAATTACATAGTTGTCAGATTTTGCTAAGACGGTAAGGCTTGTTTCTTGGTTCATGGCTAGCGCACCTAGCCATACTGCTGATCATGGCCAGAGTCAGGTGATACCTTTATCAAAATCTGTGTATGTGCTTTCTTTCCCAGACACCAAATGGATTGCTTCTGACCCCGAGTCCACTGCTCTCCAGCATACATTTCTGGAGCAGCCTTAGTCCAGTTGCTCCACTGAGTCCTGCCCGGTTGCAAGGGCCAAACACGCTGTTCCAGGTGAGCATTTAGAAATGAATGTATAAACACTGAGCTTCTAAGGGGTATGTTTCCCCAATAAATCCTGCAAAGGTAACAGAGTTCTACCCTACGTTTGGGTAAAATGTTAAGTTTCCAAAGGGAGTGAATGGTGCTGCAAAACCCAGCCTTCAGAGGCAGACATTTTCATCGAGGCAGAAATGGCATACTCATGTCAGATACTGACAAATGGAACAATCAATTCCCAAAGTGTTTGGATATCTTCATTGACTATGAAAACTGGAAAATTTATTAAGGAAAAGGGACGACTTTAAAAAAATTAAGCAACATATGGACATCACTTAAATAACAAAAATTGTGAAGAATGTCTCCATCCTGTAATAGAAAAGTTATCTGTATAATTCTATGATTCATAATCAAGTTCTCCTTGTTCCATAATAAGAAAGGAGCATCCAGGGCATTTGGTTAAAAACTAAGTCTTAGCTGCTTTATCTTGCACACCTCCTGTTACTAGGTAGGCCCGTTTATTATTTATTCACACACTAGAATCTTGCAGCAGCACTGCTTGCGATCACGTGGTAAACAGTATTTCCTCTTTGAGACTCAAAGACTGTTCCTCACAGACAAAGATGTTACTAAGAGAAGAATAGAAAGGGTCCTAGGGACAGGAGTGAAGCAAGACTGGAGAAAGTGAAAACCCCCTCTAACTCTAGCCGGCTGTCTCATCCACTCTGAATCCCATGCCTGTCCCCCCAGGGTGCCTCACCCAAGCTAGTTGTGGTTCTTTTGTTCCTGTTGCATCTAGCACTGACCACTTTGTATTATGATTGCCTATTCACCTGGTGATCTCCCCCACTGGACTGTGGGCCCTCAAGAGGGCAGAACGGCTTGTTTGTTTCTTGTTTACTGTGGTGCCCGCCCCCCCACCCCGTGTCTGGCCACATTGCTTGGCGCACAAATGATGCTTAGTAATTATCACTGACTAAAGGAGTGGATACCTAAGAATTCACCAAGGAGTTGGGGCACCTGGCTGGCTCAGTTTGTAGAGCATGTGACTCTTGATCACAGGATTGTGATTTCGAGCCCCATGTTTGGTGTAGAGTTTACCTTAAAAAAAAAAAGGAAAAAGAATAAATTAAGAACATAAGTGTTGTTAAAAAACATCAGGTCTCTGCTTTTTTGAGTTGGTCATTTTGCTTGTCAAGGTTAGTACTGACCTCCTTTGTGCCAGGAGCTTTACATGCTGGAATTTAGCTCCACCCTTCTTCCGAGACCCTAAAGAGGTTTTGGTTACTATCTTGCTTCTCTGGTTTCCTAGTAAGGTTGAGGTAGGGTTGTCATGATGTGACTGTATATTCCTAGGTAATAAGTTTCTCTTCTGGGCCATCTTCTCATCACTAAAAAAGTGAGCTATGGTCCTACACAGCCAACATGTTGATTTTTAGCCCTTTTAACTCCGGCAGGGAAACAAGAACTAGAAGCAGTGAGCAAATGTAGTACCAGGAAAAATTTTAGGCTAGTCATCTTTTGATGGAGAGCTAAAAGACCTTACTTTCTCCAAGTATTCAGAAGGGAGCAGCAGTATTCCAGTATTAGAGCTCCTGTGTAGAGCAGAAGGAAGGAGTTGTCTGGTGCCATGTGTACAGTAAGCTCCATGGGTACAAGAACTGCAATCTATCTTTAGTCCTAGAATCTAACAGAATTCTCTGTAGGGCTCACTAGGTATTTGTGAATAATGAATGGAATCCCACTTCCCTCCTTACTGGGAATTCTACCACCTGATTGGTACGGGGCGTGGTGATCTCCCAAGGAAGCCATGGAGAACTGTTGTTAGGGAGTTCTTTGGGATCCCTTGCCCTGGATACTAAACCTTTTCTAGCCCATCACTCTTAACAGTAACAATGGTTGGTGTCCTTAAGTTTTTCTACACGTTAGCAGGATATTTGGAGCTCTGGATGTTGGACACACATACCCTTTTCTTTTCAGTCACTACTGTAGACCAATTGCTCTCAAAGGTAATGTACAACAGAATCAGCTTAGACGGTGTGTCAAAAGATTTTGCTGGGCCCCAACCCCAGAGTTTCTGATTTAGAAGGTGTGGGATTATAATCAGGGCCTGATTATAACATTTTTTCAAGATCCTAGTGATGCTGCTGCTCCAGGAATCCACTTTGAGAAGCACAGCAGACCAGTGGTTCCTAATTTATAACTAGTATTCTGCAGAAGAAATTGGCATTTAAAGGCCACCTACTCAGAATTTTAATTTCACAAAATGTACCTATCCTCTCTACCACAGCCATTCAAAAACAACAAAACCCACAAATGGGTGGTAGGAATGGGGAAAACAACCACGTTTAGATGGTTGTTGGCAGGGCCTTGTGCCCTCTTAGTGTGATTGGGGTCCATAAAACTAGGGGAAAACAACTGTGTACCTTTTGAAATATTACTCTTCCTATGATAAGAGCAGTTGTGATAGAAGTTGAAACTAGGAGCTTTGAAAACAGTAAATAAAACATGGTAAGAGGAATATTCAAAATTCAGATTATCAGCAGTGTCCCTTTTGAACTAATAATTTTCTTTAAAAATAAACCTTTCATATTTACTAGACATGAAGAAAATAAATACACTTGGGCTATAATACGTTTTAAATAATGCTGGCAAATTTCCTGTTGTGAGGACTGAAAAGTAGATCAGAATCCTTAGGGTAACAGTTGAAAGAGCTGAGGAGTTTTTGCAGAAGGTCCACTGATGTAATTATTGTGGCAACTTACAGCAGATATTGAAGAATTTAAGGGAAGGAGAGAGAAGGTATTAGCTCCTTTCTTGGAAGAGGTATATTTAAAAATAAAATGAGAATGGTCTGAACAGTTTGGCATTTTGAGCTTACCTACAGGATGTCTGTTCCACCTCTGAAACAGATTTTCATCAAATTTGGCATAGGTACAGTTAGTATCTTGAAACAAGACATTATTAAGTTGTTTGTTGTTGTTAAGATTTTATTTACTTGACAGAGATAGAGAGCCAGAAAGCACAAGCGGGGGTGAATGGCAGAGGGAGAAGGAGAAGCAGGGATCATGACCTGGGCTAAAGGCAGACGCGCAACAGAACGAGCCACCCGGTGCCCCCAGAATTAAGTGTTTACTTGAGAATGTTTTCTGAATGTTTTAATTCAACAAATCTTACTCAGAAAATATTTGCAATGCTCTGTTATCAGGAATTGAGGGGAATATACAGTATGGAAATAATATATAAACAAAATGTTACGGGAACCCAACAGGGAGTAGCTTTCTAGCTGGGGACTAGATGAAGGCTCCAGGGAAGAAATGGCACCTGAGCTGGGAAGAAAGGACAGGATTTTGGCAGAGAGAAAAGTACCTTCTTGATAATTGACATGATCTGGATATGCAAGTACATAGTCTGTCCAGGAAGGGAATGGGTGATTGAAAAAGCAGCTGTGGTCCTTGAATGGTATGCTCAGGATTTTCCACCTTAGTCTTTTGATAACCATGGAAGATTTTCTAAGCTGGAGATAACAGATATTATACTATTTTTTTTTTTTTTTAGATTTTTAAATTTATTTGAGAGAGGGAGAAGCAGACTCCCCACTGAGCAGGGAGCCTGACACACCCTGGGATCATGACCTGAGCAGAAAGCAGACGCTTAATGGACTGAGCCACCCAGGTGCCCCTAAAATCTCTATTTTAGGAAGATACTGCTGATACCAGTGTGGAGGAAGGACTGAAGAAAAAGCAGAAAGTGCAAGGTGCAGGAAGATAAGAGGAATATTTATACTACTATAAATACTAAGGGGAAAAAAATCATCTTTTATAGTAGAAATAGAAATATATTTAGAAGACATTCCAGAGGTAAAATTAAGATTTTTAGTTAGGTTTGAGGAGTAAGAGGTAGTGAAAATTAGGAAGAGGCAAAGGTTACTTAATGTGATTAAAAGACTGGAAATGCTAGAAGTTAACATTTATCGAGGGCTACTGTACGCTAGACATTGTTCAAAGCACTTTTCATGGCTTCTCATTTAATACAGTTGACCCTTGAACAATGTGGGGATTAAGGGTGCTGACCCCCACCTTACAGTTGAAAATCCATGTATAACTTTTGACTCTTCGAAAACTTAATTACTAATAGCCTAATGTTGACCGGAAAACTTTCTGATAACAGTTGATTAATACATATTTTACATGTTATATGAATTATTATGCTGTACTCTGATAATAAAGCAAGCTAGGGAAAAGAAAATCATCAGGACAGTACTATACTGTGTTTCTTGAAAAAAATCTGCAAACCTGTGTTGCTCAAGAGTCGACTGTACTCCCAATAGTTTTTTTTTTTTTTAAAGATTTTATTTATTTATTCGACAGAGATAGAGACAGCCAGCGAGAGAGGGAACACAAGCAGGGGGAGTGGGAGAGGAAGAAGCAGGCTCATAGCGGAGGAGCCTGATGTGGGGCTCGATCTCATAACGCTGGGATCACGCCCTGAGCCGAAGGCAGACGCTTAACCGCTGTGCCACCCAGGCGCCCCCCAATAGTTCTTTTTGAAAAGATAAGGAAACTAGAGACCCAGAGATGTTGCTCAGTTTACCGAAGACCCTAGGTTAGTAAGTGGCAGACCCTGACTAAAGTTTAGGATCATGCTCATATCACCACTCTCACCCACTTCAGAGTGAACATGGAATAGCAGGTTTTTGGTGAAGACGCATTGATGGGGATGTCTAACTGACAGCAGGAAAGGATTGTGGAGTCCAGTACAGGAGAAAGGAAGGCTGAGAACAAAAGTTTGGGGGGAATGTTGCAACTTAAGCGAGTGGAGGGGGGGAGTCAAAGATGAAACAGGCAAGAAAAGTCAGGCAAAAGAAACTACAACTGAGTGTATAGAAATAAAGAGCAGAGGGCAGAAATCAATAATAAACTTTTTAAAACAGGAAGATTAATAAAATCAAAAGCTGATTCTTTTGAAAACACCAATAAGATGGACAAAAAAAACAAAATGAGAAAAGACTGCAAATAAATGAAGAGAATGAAAATTCAACACCTGCTCTTCATCCTATGTTAACTCTTAAGTCAATGAGAATAGTAATTAGCATGGATTTTAATAAACTATATACAAATAGATTTGTTAATCCAGCTGAAATGGATAAAATTCTACAAACTAAAATTCCAAAGTGTCAGAAAAGAAACAAAAACCTTGAATATGCCAATGACCATTAAAGAAAACTGAAATAGTATCTAGAGAGCACACTCACACCAAGCCTTGCCAAAAATAAGTTGGGCAGTTTGGTACAAAAACCGCAGGATCTTTCAGCGTTTAAAACTTGGCTTTACTGCTTATTGGTTAATCAATCAGAACTTACTTGAACTTTGTTTTCTCGTCTATAAAATGGGGATAACCAAACTTACTTTACAGGCTCCTAGATACCAACTGAAATGACAACCTCTGATAAACTGTAAGGCACTAGACATAAGATACTGAAATAGTTTAAGAACTTAACAAATATACTCTATTGTACTTCTAACGTGTGCTAGGTTCTGTAGTTTGATAGTGTTGAAATTTAATATTAACTTATCTAGACTAAATAGAAACTAAACTGGAAGACAGCCCAGGAGATCAATTTGACACATCATTCTAGACAATGAAAATCTAGCTGTGAATAGTAATGGAGTAAAAGGAAGGAGGCCTTTAATTATTCTTGTTCAGTTGGGAGTATAGTGGTGGTATTTCCTTTAGACCTGAAAGTTATCAAAGCATACACTTTTATACCGTTTATCATCTTAGTTACCAACAATACAGAAATTAACTTTACTCATTGTTTTGATCTATTAAGTTTGATATTATTTATCATTGTAATTAAAAAAAATACTTCCTCAGCTCTAAAATATATTCTTGCTTTCTAAATCTTTTAAGCTAAAACATTTCTCATTTTTAACAGTTACTGAGAAGCACCTTTATAGTACTCTGGAAAAACAATGGCCATTTTCAAAATACAGCATTAGAAATTTTACATGTGAATCAGCAGAGTCAGTTGTCTGTGGTTTTCAAAATTACTTCAAAGCAAATCAGCATTCTAAGTAGCTTGGAACCTTTTAAAAGGAGTATTAGAACATGCTTTAGCACCATCTGTACATTTTTTTCTAGTGGCGTAGGCATATAAAATAGGGACATTTTCTGGGCCTTACCCCTTGTTTGATGTAATATTGATCTCATTCTGTAAAATAATTTGCAACCCCTCTGTCCCAGGGGTGATCCACTTATGGTCTGCCTAGGAATGTAAAGAATTCAAGTTTGTCCCAATGGGTCTGCAATAATTATTTTAAAAATCTTCTGTCCCTTACAGTTTCCGACACTGCTTAACGGCCACATGCCAGTGCCAATCCCCAGTCTGGATAGAGCTGCTTCTCCAGTACTGCTTTCTTCGAACTCTCAGAAATCCTGATGACATCTGGCCACAGTTAAAGACTTATTAACTGATGAAACAAATTTGTCCCCATGGGCTAGTTTACCTGTGTCATGAGAAGGACGTTGTGAAACCCTCTGTTAATTTGGTTTGCACTTTTCATAACATGGATGGTCTAGATTTATGTTAGCATTTTTAAAACTTTTTTTTATATTCAAGTATATATGAAGATCTGTTTGGCATTAAGTGATTTTTAATGTTTTTGTTTTTATATCCTCTTAGGCCTTAAGTGTTGAACACTGTTGACAGTGAAGAACTTTTCTTAATGGTTTTCAGTGTAACTAATAAGGATGTGAAGCTTTTTTTCTAATTAATTCCGCATATGCTGAACTATGCTTATAGACACTATAACCAGCTGTGCCTTCCTTTGCATTTAGTTTTATGTAAATGGTTTATATATTTTTTAGTATTGAGAAAATGAAAGACAAAAATTAGTATAAAACAGCTCTCTAGTAGAATTATTTTTCACAAGTAGGCAAAATGAAAGCATATTCATATTTTTCTTTTTCGCTTTCAATTGTATATGAATTGCCTGTTTTTATAAAAGAAACTAAGCCATATTTAGAAAATAAACATTCATAAAAGAAAATGTTCTAAAGTGCATTTTTTTAAAAAATGAACTTTGAAAGGCTAGCTACCTGTTTGTTTACAATCTTTCTTTTAGATCCTCCCAAACAAAAACCTGAGATGGAAATCTACATCAAGTTCACTCTACCCATGCCCTTGGAATCTCTCCTGTGTAAGCATATTGTTTTCAAAAAATTAGCTGTGGTTCTCCCAGTTTTCCATAGAGAATCACACCCCTGATACATTATCCTGTATCGTTATGAGTTAGGGTTTCTCTAAACCTCAAACTGTAATTAACATTTAAACATCCTATGCTTAGGAAGAGGCTCACAGACCGGTTGATGAACACAATTCTTAACATCAGGAATCTTCAGGTATATAAGGTATAGCCCTGTTTGTGGAAACTGAGAGGTAAGATACACTGCTTTATGTATTACTAAGTTTATGGTAAGAATGAAGGAAATTGGATAGAAGAAATATGACTCTTCAGGAACCTCACTGTGGAACTGAACTAACAACAATCTGGAGTGCTTGGCAGTAAATTCTTTTGTGTAGCATAGAGCAGTGATAACAGAAACATCAGCAGGTGCCACTCTAAGACACTGTTCTGTACATGAAATAGGAAAGTTCTAATGTGAAGAGAACTGGAAAGTGCCCAGTGCTTTCAAGATCAGATTATCATCCCTAACTGTAAGTAACAAACCAATTTGAAAAGTGGCTGATTCCATAGGTGTTAAATGGCAAGATTATGAAAAAGGGTAAAAAATAAAGCTTGTAAAAACTAAAACTTACAATGCTTAAAATCTTGAGATTTTTCAATCGGAATTAAGTGTCTCTGTGTATGGGGATGTATAAATCTCTAATACACACTTTTGGATATAAAGTAAATTCTAAAATCCACAGATACTACTGTCACTTCCTCATAAGCTGAGGATAATCCTGTACTAAAATAAAAGAGCTGGTCCAGGGAACTGATATTTACGAAACATGCAATGTTAAAGGTAGAGGGGGCCTTTGAGAATGCTTCTTAGCACTGTTTCCAGATAAGACAATTACACAGAAGCAACTGGGAGTTGCCTAAGGCCACACAGCTCATTAAAGGTAGAACAGTGATTGGTGCTCAGTACGGTTCTGTTTTCCCATGCCTAACTGTAAGTAACTACTGGCCGAAAACTGCAGGTTAGGTAGACAAAACAGATAACAGGATATTTTTAAAAAATTTGTCAGATAAGAATGTACCTCAAATGTCAGATTCATACAGAGAAACCAAAGGAAGTTAATCAATGTACAAAAATCTCAAACCAAAATATTTTTTTAAATGTATATGCTGATTGGAAATACTCAAATGACTGTATATCTGATTCTTGTATTTCCTTCCTTGAAATACGATGATTAACCCACATTCTAACTCTGTTTCTTAGAAATGGAAAAACACCATGATTTTTATTGATCAAGAAACTCACTAAGACACAAATACAGAACTGGAGGTATTGAAGTATAACCCTTATAAGCTCTGCCTCATTCTGTGTATGTGTGTGTGTGAAAAATTATTTTAGTCAGAAAATAGGTTTCAAAGGACATATTAAATAACTTTTTTTCCTTTTTATATGTCTGCTTCATCAGTGTAAAAATGCTATGGCTAAGGTTTTATAGAACTATAACCTAAACGTTCTCTTTGTACACATCTTTTCTATGACTGCATATCTTCATTCAATTTCATATATGTATCAATTTTACTATTATTTTTGTTCAATAAATACTTTGTGATAAAAGGTGTGAGGAAGCAAGTGGGTTGGTTTATCTCCATTTACTTGGGACAATCCAAATTTTACTTCTCTATATGTGTACAAGTTGGAAAATAAGTCTTGTCATCTAACCTTAAATATGATACATCAAAACACGTTATGTATCTGTGATCTGCTTTAAAGAGATATCTAAGGAAACAAATAGAATTACTGAGGCTGACTTAGGAGGGGGTCGGGGGAAAACAGGTTTGAAAAGTGGTCCTCTGATCTTTTAAATCTCAAGGCCTACCAATCATTCTATATTAAAATAGGGGTAGGTGAGGAGGAAGAGAAGAAACAAATTATCATTTATTCTTCTAGCTGAAACTAATATACTCAATGGTGAAAGACTGAAAGTGTTTTCCCTAACATAAAGAACATGTTGCCAATTCTACTTCAACACAGGACTGAAAGTCCTAACCAAAGTAATTAGGCAAGAAAAATAAATTCAAATTATAAAGGAAGTAAAGCTATCTCAATTCATAGATGACATGGTCTTATATTTAGAAAACCTTAAAGAATCCACAAAAAATTTAATAAGTAAACAAAATTATAGGATACAAAATCAACACAAAAATTACGAAGAAAATAATTCCATCTACAACAACATCAAAAAGAAGAAAATACTAGGAATTTTATTCCTAAGTATTTAACATCAAAGGAATTAAAATACTTAAGGAGGCAGAAGACTTGTACCCTGAAAAACTACAAAACCTTGCTAAAAGAAACTAAAGCTGTCCTGCATTCATGGACTAGAAACCCCAATACTCACAAAGGATGTACAGATTCAGGGCAATTCCTATCACAATCCTAACGGCATATTTCCTGAGAAACAGAAAAACCCCATCCTAAAATTTAAATGGAATTTCAAGGGTTTCTGAAGAGCCAAAACAACCTTGAAAAAGAAAAAGTTGGAAGATTCACTTCTTGATTTCAAAACTTACAAAGCTACAAGTAATTGAAACATCGTGGTACTGGCAGGCAGACAGAGATGTAGACCAATAAAACAGAATCGAGAGCCCCAAAATAAACTCTCACATTTATGGCCAACTAATCTGCAACAAGGGTGCCAAGACCATTTAATGGGAAAAGGACAGTCTTTTTAACAAATAGTACTGGGAAAACTAGACATTTACATGCAAAAGAATGAAGTTAGATCCTCACTTTACACCACATACAAAAATTAACTCAAGATTGATCAAAGCCCTAAATGAGTTAAAACTATAAAACTCTTAAAATGGGGGGAAATATTCATGACGCTAAATTTGGCAGTAGTTTCCAAGATATGTTGGACGTCATTAAATGAGCAATTTTATGTAATAAAAGGATACCATCAAGAAAGTAAAAGGCAATCCAGAGAATGGAAAAAAATAACTGCAAGTCGTATACCTCGTATGTACCTAATACCTAGAATATATAAAGAAGAGCGCCTCAGTGACTCAGTCAGTTAAGCATCCAACTTGATTTCAGCTCAGGTCATGATCTCAGGGTCATGATATCGAGCCTCTCATCGGGCTCTGTGCTCAGTGGAGAGTCTGCTTGGGATTCTCTCCCTCTCCATCTGCCTCTGCCCTTCCCCCCTTCAATACATGCATGCTCTAAAATCAATAAAACTTAAAAAAAAAAAAGGTGTAAAGAACTACAGTTTAAACAACCCAACTCAGCAACAACAACAATTTTAAAATGGGCAAAGGGGGCGCCTGGGTAGCGCAGTCGTTGGGCGTCTGCCTTCGGCTCAGGGTGTGATCCTGGCGTTCCGGGATCGAGTCCCACATCGGGCTCCTCCGCTGGGAGCCTGCTTCTTCCTCTCCCTCTCCCCTGCTGTGTTCCCTCTCTCGCTGGCTGTCTGTCACATAAATAAAATCTTTAAAATAAATAAATAAATAAAAAATAAAAATGGGCAAAGGACTTGAAGACTCTTCTCCAAACCAGATGCAAATGGCCAATACACACATGAAAAGATGCTCAACATCCTACTGACTAGGGAAATGCAAATCAAAACTACAATGAGATAACGTGTCCTATGTATCAAAATGAATTTTTTTTTTTTTTAAAGGAAAGTAAGTATTGGCAAGGATGAGAAAACTCTCATACATTACTACTGGGAATGAAAATGGTGCAGTTGCCATGGGCAATCATTTGATGGTTCCTTAAAAAGGTAAACACAGAATTACTAAATGACCCAACAATTCAACTCCTAGGTATATAAACACAAAGAATTGAAAACGAGGACTCAAACAGATGCTTGTACACCCATGTTCATGACAGCATTATTCACAAAAGCCAAGCAGTAGAAAAAAGTTCATGTGAAATCAACAGATAAATGTTTAAACAAAACGTGCATTCGAAGAATTTTATTCAGCCATGAAAAGAACTAAAATTCTGATACATGCTACAACATGGATGAAACCTGAAAACATCATTCTAAGTGAGCGAAATAAGCCAGACACCCAAGGACAATTATGGTATGACTCCACTTATATGAAATATCTGCAATAGGCAAGTACAGGCATACCAGGGGCGCCTAGCTGGCTCAGTCGGAAGGGCATGTGACTCTTGATCTCAGGGTTGTGATTTCAAGCCCCATGTTGGGTGTAGATATATACTTAAGTAAATAAAAATAAAACTTAGAAATTACAACCATACCTTGGAGATATTGCAGGTTCAGTTCCAGACCATTGCAATAGCAAATGCCATAATAAAGTCAGTCAAATGAATTTTTTGGCTTCCCAGTGCACATAAAAATTATGTTTATGCTATACTGCAGTCTATTAAGTGTGCAATAACATTGTCTTAAAAAAAAAGTACATACTTCTGTTTAAAAAAATACTTTATTATTAAAAAAATGCTAACCCATCTGAGCTTTCAGTGTGTCATAGTCCTTTTGCTGTTGGAGGGTCCTGCCTTGATGTTGATAGCTGCTGACTGATCAAGGTGGTAGTTGCTGAAGGCTGGAGTGGCTGTGGCAATTTCTTAAAATAAGACAACAATGAAGTCTGCGGAAACGATGAAGAGTCCTTTCATGCTGTTTGATAGCAATTTACCTGCAGAACTTCCTTCAAAACTGGAGTCATCTTAAACCCTGATATTGCTTTATCAACCAAGTTTATTTAAGTGATATTCTAAATCCTTTGCTGTCATTTCAACAATCTTCACAGCACTTCACCAGGAGTAGATTCCATCTCAAGAAACCACTTTGCTCATCGATAAGAAGCAACTTCTTATCATTCAAGTTTTATCATGAAATTGTAGCAATTCAGTCATCTTGTAGCAATTCACTCCACTTCTAATTCTAGTTCTCTTGCTATTTCCACCACATCTGCAGTTACTTCTTCTGCTCAAGTCTTGGAACCAGCGTCTTCCAAACTCCTGTTAATGTTGATATTTTGGCCTCTTCCCATGAATCATACATGTCCTTAATGGCACCTAGAATGGTGAATCCTTTCCAGAAGGTTTTCAATCTACTTTACCCAGATCCATCAGAGAGGAATCACTACTATGGGAGCTACAGCTTTATGAGATGTATTTCTTATAAGACTCGAAAGTCAAAACTACTTCTTGATCTATGCGCTCCAAAGAAGATGTTATGTTAGCAGGCATGAAAACAAGATTAATCTTGGTTGTCCATCTCCATCAGAGCTCCTGGGTGATCAGGTACATTGTCAATGAACAATAATATTTTGAAAACCTTTTTTCCTGAACAGCAGGCTTAAAATATTCAGTAAATCATGCTATGAAGAGATGTGCTGTCATCCAGGCTTTGTTGTTCCATTGACAGAACACAGAGAAAGTAGATTTAGCATAATTCTTAAGGGCCTTAGGGTTTTCAGTATGGTCAACGAGCAGTGGCTTCAACTTACAGTCATCAGCTACATTAGTCTCTACTAAGAGAGTCAGTCTACTTTTTTCTTTTTTAAGATTTATTTATTTCAGGGGGGGAGGATGGAGGAGGGAGAGAAAGTAAGAAACAGACTCTCCACCAAGAGTGGAGCCCAATGCTGGGCCCAATCCCACAACCCTGAGATCATGACCTGAGCCAAAAATCAAAAGTCAGATCCTCAACTGATTGAGCCATCCGGGCACCCCAATCTTTTGAAACTTTGAAGCCAAGCACCGACTTCTCCTTTCTAGCTATGAGATGCAAATGGCATCTTCTTCCAAGAGAAAGCTATTTTGCCCACATTGAAAATCTGTTTAATGTAGCCACTTCCATTAACTATTTTAGCTAGATCTTCTGGATAACTTGATGCTTCATCTTGCACTTTTATGTTATGCAGACATCTTCTTTCCTTTAACCTCATGAACCAAACTCTGTTAAGCTTCAAACTTTTCTCCTGCAGCTTCTTCACCTCTCAGCCTTCAAAGAACAGAAGAGAGAGAGGGCTTTGCTCTGGATTAGGTTTTGGCTTAAGGGAATGTTGTAGCTGATTTGATCTTCTACCCAGACCAATAAAACTTTCTCTATATCAGCAATAAGGTTGTTTCACTTTATCATTTATGTGTTCACTGGAGTAGCTCTTTTAATTTCCTTCAAGAACTGTTCCTTTGCATTCACAGCTTGGCTAACTGGAGCAAGAGGTCTAGCTTTCAGCCTATGCTGGCTTTTAACATGCCTTCCCAACTAAGCTTAAATTATTTCTAGCTTTAATTTAAACTCAGAAATATGTGACTCTTCCTTTCACTTGAACAATTACAGGCCATTGTAGGGTTATTAATTGGCCTAATTTCAGTATTATGTCTCAGGGAATAGGGAGGCCTGAGGAGAGGGAGAGAGATGGGGGAATAGCCTGTTGGTGGACCAGTAAGAACACACAGAACATTTATGAATTAAGTTCACTGTCTTGCATGGGTGCAATTTGTGGCACCCCCAAAACAATTACAGTGGTAATATCAAGGATCACTAATCGCAAATCAGCATAACAAATACAATAATAGAATTTGAAATACTATGAGAATTACCAAATGTGACACAGAGACACAAAATGAGCAAATGCAGTTGGAAAAACGGCACCGGCAGTGTTGCAACAAACCTTCAATTTATTAAAAATTGCAGTATCTGCAAAGCACAATAAAGTGCGGCACAGTAAAATGTGTTATGCCTATATATTAGAGGTTACCAGGGCTGTGGGGAGGGGGGAAATGAGGGAGGGTTTCTTAATGGGTATAGCATTTGTTTGGAGATGAAAAATTTTGGAAAAAGATAGTGGTAATTGCTGTACAACAGTCTAATTAATGCTACTAAACTGTATACTTAAAATGATAAAAATGGGAGCGCCTGGGTAGCACAGTGGTTAAGCATCTGCCTTCAGCTCAGGGCGTGATCCAGGCGCTCTGGGTTCGAGCCCCACATCAGGCTCCTCCACTAAGAGCCTGCTTCTTCCTCTCCCACTCCCCCTGCTTGTGTTCCCTCTCTCGCTGGCTGTCTCTGTCTCTGTCAAATAAATAAATAAAATCTTTAAAAAAAAAATCTATGGGCATTTTCATAGACATGTATGTACTTCTAAAAAAAAAATAAAATGATAAAAATGGCAAATTAAAAAAAACCCGCAAAAACAGAAGCATACAAAAAAACCCACAACTTCATGAATTGTTCTGGATCCAAAAGATAGATTATTATAACATGTTAATAAGTAGTCTTTCACATGTAATAAAGCATCAGAACGGAAACTCTTCTATACACCTAGATTGACATATGCAATGTGTGTCAACACCATTTGGAAGGAAAACAAAAAAGGCATCCTCTCTTACCTTTAAGACCATGTCAGTTTAAGATGAATCCTAAGTGTTCATGGTTCAAAATTTCTGAGTTTCAACTGTCTTCATTGCAAAGTTTTCAGGATCTGAATGGTGGTGCTCAAGTATCAAAAAAAATATCAAATTCCTTAATAAAATGAAGAAATATCCCTAGGACTTCCTAGGAAGAAGAATTTTATATAACTGGATATATTTCTTCATCTTTTATATGCAAGAATATCAAACTTATGGATAACTGTATGAAATTTGCAAAACATCATTTATATAAGAAATGAAAAATCTGACAGCTTTATAATTAAGTACTATCCTATAAAATCACAGTAGAGATTATTAAATGAATGGCCACAACAAATACAAATTAAGTATCATTACTGGCACAGTGAGACTTTATGATCTTAAAAATGAAACCCGTAAAGGAAAATGATCCCATTCTACACAGCCTTCTTCTCCCAGAAAGAACTGTGACTCAACAAAACCACATTTTAACAACATGAAGATTTTGTTATTATAAATTTCAAAACAAAATGGAGGAATTTCCACATAATATTTATAACCTTCAAAGTACAATATTAATACATGTCTGTCAGTTAGAAATAACAGCAGTTTGTTAGGCTACAGGGTTTAACATAAAACCAATTTACAAATGTGAAAAGCAGTAGTGGTCCAATATTCACCATTACACATGAATCTGTTTCTTCCAGAAAATTTTTTTTAAAAATTAAAATTTCTGTATCATGAAATATTAAAATAACACCCAAACATGCCACAATCACTATTCACAAATAAAGTTAAAATGAAATATACAAAAATTCACTTAATACTGTTAAATAACAATAAACTACAAGATTTCCTGAACAGAAATGGTAGGACCCCTGAATGTTTTACAGTGAATATCAGGAAAAAAAATTAAGTTATGATTATTTTCATGATATATAAGCCAAAAATTTACATGACCATTTCAAAATATACCAATTAAAGATTTGTAGTTTGTAAGATGCACTAAATAAACAAATAGTCCTTAAAACTTAACACAAATGCTTAAAACACTTACCAACACCAAGGTGTGTTTATGATGTTCAAAGAGATGCATAATTGAAACTGTAATATTTACTATCTCTGATAAACACATGAATACCTACGATGCCTTAAAACAATCCTCTAAGTTCTCGTTTCTCTTGTTTGTATTTATCGTGGCTCATTTCAAAGACATATTACAGCTTTTAGCTGATTCCAAGTGAATGTTATTAAAACATATTTATACACACAGCCCCCCCAAAATGAAATAAATGGCTCCCCAAAGTAGTATCATCCCTTCTAATAAAAGAATTGTATTTAAGACAAAAACAAGACCTCACATATTTCACTGGACTTGTATGATTTAGTTTTAACTAAATTAAAGCACAATGTAAAATAGGTAAGTGTATTAGTATACACATATCCAATAATATGCAGTAAATATTTCTAAAATGAGGAAAAGTAAAAATAAATAATTTTGGTGCTTTAACTTACTGGTATCTAATGTAAGACCCCATAATGTCAGGTATTCACTTGCTTGAATCAACTTCTGCATCACATGCTTTCCTAAACATAATGTGCTCATCAATTTCTTAGCTACTCTACTTGAGGATGTTCAATAAAAAATTATATAGCATGAACTCAGAGTGTTCAAGATGGCTCACTTATTTTACTGTTAAGCAAAGCTAAATTTACATTCCAGGAAACACTGCAGTTTAATTTTAAAAACAAACAAGAAATGCAGCAATAAAACAATTCGTGAGGAGAAACAGATGCATTCACATCTAATAAAGCCACTGCAACTTCTTCAGGCATGTAACTGTTGTGTTAAATAAACAGACAGTAGTTATTTAGCAGCAATGATTCCGCAATAAATAATGCACTGTGTTTCTCAGTCCTGCACAAAAACTGCAGCTACAGTTACATCAACAGCTGTAACCTACTGGCTCTAATGGCAGAGAAGACCTTAAAACCAACTGTACAAAAAAATTGTCACACTGTGACAACAAATATAAAAACAATCTGTAGGTCTGAAATAAAAAGACTCCACTGTGAAGAGGACAGTGTAGACAAACGGAGATTCCAAGTCCACCAAAAGAAATAATTGCCTTCAGATCTGAGTCCTTGATTGATAAGAAAGGCTGGGGGCTGGGCTTGAAACCATTTTATCAGACTTAAAAGAGCATGCTCTGTCTTCTGTTCTTCCCGTGTCCTAAAATATAAAGTCATTTTATGAGGCAGTTCAAGGTTCAGTTTTATCCCACATACAGTATTTGGTGACTCTAGGAAGCTAATGTTCCCACCAGCAAAAACTAAAGTTCCACGATAAGAGTGATCAGCACTGTCTTAAATGACCCTTTTGTTGATGGGGTCAGTCTACAGCTTCTATGCTTCGAAGTGATGAACCTGAAGACTAGGGAAGCACAAGATGTGTCTTCTGCCTCAGGTACCAGGGATGGCGTGTGCAGTGATCAAGCCAGGCCACTTGTAAAAGGTCTTTGTGCCATCTGCAGCTTTCAGGATCCCTGACTTGACTGTGTCAGATTTCTCTCAGAAGAATTACTGAGCTGCCCACATCATACAGAAAAGTGAGTACGTGCAATGCTAAACATACAGTTGTGGAATGCACTGTACATTGGTTTTTACATCAATGATCTTACTGATCAATTTATAAACCAAAAACTTGGTTCCACGCAAAATTTCATGATCGACACGTGAAATGGTTTATGACAAACACACCTGTCTCTGGATAAGAAGAATTTCGAAAACCCGGGTCCTTTTGCAACTGAATCTCTTTCAAACTGAATATTGATACACCTAAAATGCATAGACAAAAACTATCAGGTGAAGGTCTAACATTATTAAAACAAATATGACCCAACTACAGACAGAGTGTTTAAAAATGTGTATTGATTCAACATGAAACATTTATGCTACATTCACAAGGTTAAAGCCCTACTGAACTATCTTCCCCTTTGTTCCCATGTTTTGAAAAGAAAACCAAATAAAATAATCTCCCCTCAGAACCTTCCCCTACAACTCTGCTTTGAATAACGCTTCCAATATGTTTCTCCTCGAATATGTACGTACAGAGAATATACACTCTCTTTCTAGGACTTACTGGGGTTATAAGACCTAATCAAAAAGTATTCTTGATTTTTATTCTCTCTGTCCTTTACCTGTCTCCTTATAATGGCATGAGGGTATCAGGGTCTCAAAAAAACTGCAGATTTTCAGGAAAAAACCATAGGTTTGTACACAACCATAATTGCCTACCTCAAACAAGGAAACTTGGTATTAATAATGAAATGTAACTATCATCTTAAAAAAACACTCATAATTCATCTTTCTCATTTCCAATCTCTGCTAGAGAGGTAATCTTTCATTAAAAAATATCCAGTTAAGTTCTTAAGTGAAAAGTCTTAAGGATTCTTGATCTCAATTAGCAAACCTCAATGAATCAATATTTTTTAGTTATAAATGAGAATGGGAAATTAATGAAAGCCTTTGGAATCTCAGTTCCTAAATATTCTAATTCCCCATTCACCTTCCTCAGTTTTAAAGTAAAATGCTGGGGTAATCTTTTAAAAGGGAGTGATGAGTAAAATGAAGCAGTTAACTCAGGCATGAGAAATCAGCTCTTTTAGGGACTGACAATACACTCACCACTGTCATGAGGACAGTAAAGTCAGAGTGACCATAGCAAAGAAAAATCATCTTTATATCTTGAAAAGGAAATCTACTTTACAAGAAAACAATTTTATGTTTAAGTTGTGCTTCATTACTCTCTGCCTGAAATCCATTTTTAGAAACTCTGAATCAACGCAATCCAGATTAGGCCTAATGACAATGTCTATCATCAGATGGCATTTTCCAATTTAAGTCTAATAAGATTAATAACCCATGCCTAAGTACTGGTGATTTCTTACAGAGCAGTGGCAATGTGCTCAGTGTTAAAAGAAACAAATTAAGGGGTGCCTAAGTGGCTCAGTCGGTTGGGCGTCCGACTCTTGCTTTCAGCTCGGGCCAAGTTCTCATGGGTTGTGGGGTCAAGCCCCACTCCAGCTCCATGTTAGGCTCTGCGCTCAGCAGGAAGTCTGCTTGAAGATTCTCTCCCTTTTTCCCTCCCCTACCTACAGGAGCACATTCTCACTCACTCTCTCTAAAATAAAAAAGTCTTTAAAAAAAAAAAAAAAAGAAACAAATGAAAACATATGCAAATAAGACACTTCCTTTCAAGGAATTCTGATCTGGTTACAAAAAGACTAAAATTTTATGCTTAAAAACCAACAATAATCTCTTCCTAAACCCCTAATTCACCCCAGTCTCCAACACTGGACAAATGAAAATGGGGGGCAGGGGGACTTTAGATTTTCTCTTACTTTCAGGTAAAGTATGTATTCTTGGTCCCAGACTTCGAAAGTATACATGCTTCATGGCCTCTTCTGCTGAAACCCTTTTCTTAGATTCATACTGTGAAAAAGCAAAGAACTGCTTCATTAACTTTTTCTCTAAACATTATTAGGGGAGGCAGATTAGCATTTAGAGCTATTTTTATCTTATTATTTGTAATACAATGACTGCTTTTTAAGAACGAACTTGGAGTACGCCAGATATACTCTAATGTGAGTTGCTATTGAGATTATGTAGTAATGACTACATCTCAGTTCCAAACTTCCAAGATGAAGCTGGCTCTTCACTAAAAATTTAGATTTCCTATATTTTCTGAAGTGATAAAAAACTAAAATATCTGATCTTTGGTGTTCCTTTTCCTCATGAACATCAAAGGATCACTGGAAATATATCCAATACTTTTATGACAGATATTATTAAATTACCTATTGGATATCCATTTCCCTTTTTTCCTTGATGAGATTTGTTTAAGGTGTCCGTGTTTCCAAATCCAGCAGATCAATCATGAATCATGACTGTTTTAAGTTTAGGCTAACTATAATAACAATCTTGCTCCCCAATTCCCAGCCTCTCTTACAATTAATGTTCTGGCCAACAAGACTTAGGAAGAAGCTTTGCAGGGGTTTCTGGAAAAGCCTTTGCTTTCCAGATACAAGGGGACCATTATGGCTGACACCCTTATCCTCTCTTCTTACTGCTTTGAATAGAAGATATGAATGGTATTTGTAGGTGCTGTAGCCTGTAAGGCTGTAAGTATAAGGAAAAGAAAAAGAACATAAGAGATTGTGAATTGCAGAGAACATGGCCTGGACATAAGTTGATCAATACCAGAAGGTGACTACCTCAGACTGTTCTAGGTCACAATGAGAGACCCATACACATTAAGAGAAACCATCATTTATTATTATTTTACTTAAGCATATGCCTTAAGCATGCCATATACTACCATAAATAATCTTATTTAACTGTTATGACAAATACTTTAAGCAGGTATTACTGATTCCATTCTACAGATGCAGAGAAACTGAGGCTTAGTGATTACAAAGTAAGATGTAACATACCTGAAGAAACTTTGTTATTAACTCGATTCCCTCAGAGTCTAATCTAAAAACAACAAAAAACAAGTAGCAATTTATTCTTTTATCTTAGCTGACGGGAACTTTTCAAATAAAACTATTTTCCAAGTGTTTTAATCTGCTAACTTCAAGTGCTCTAAAATAGCCACTTTTGTTGCTTTCAAATAGACTCAAATCTGTTTTATCCTTAAAAGACCTATCTTGCCACTTGCTGAAGAAGAAACTATAAAAAACGGCTTTGGCTCAAATTTTCAATAATGAAGAACAAATCAGATAATTAAAGAATTTTTCAAAATCACCATTCTGTCTCAAAGTAACCCCTATTATCACAAAAGCTTAAGTGTATCATTTTCATAGTGTTCCGCTACAGGCAAGATACAAAAGCGTCATTTTCTTATTGTATAGGTGAAAGTGACCCCAAATCTATCACTGTGGCTCACAATAAACACAGATGACTCATTCAACACATTTTTACAGGGTAGTCTACTGAGACCGGGGTACTAGAACCTATAAAGTTCCATTTAAATATGCCACAATGACATCATAAAACTTAATTAAAAATTGGGCTACAAAATCAATGAGGTAGTCAATAAAGATAGATAATTATAGTGATAAAATTCATTTAATAAGTAGTAGAGGATTTGGGGACTATTTTAATGGTATAATCTCTTGATCAGAAAGCACAGGTTCTATTTTGCATGCCTTTCACTGGCAAAAGTACAATTATGAATAAAGAAATATTCTCCCAAGTGTTCTTAGTGGGTAGTGTGGACGCTGTGGCCTAGACATTCTCCAGACTCTTCTAATCCTTTGTAGTTTGCCGTTCTGACAAATATCCAGAGCTCCTTGGGCACAAACTAGGGGCTAAGGTCATGGAGAACCTGCTTTAAAGAAGAGCTTCAACCTTCTGCACTGGACACTACAATAGCAAGCAACATATAAATGACAAAAATAGGATTTATGCTACTTAGAAGGAAGAGACACACACACAAAGCCCTGCACATAGTATTATTCTTCCTAAGCAAGTCTACTTAGAATGTTATTAGTTGCTATAGTAACAATAAGAACATCAATTCATATAAATACTTTAAAAATATTTTTGGTATCAGAACTGTTTTTCTACTCTCTCTAGCTTGAGAATAAATGGAACTAGAGCCAAGTGTGTTAGCTCGTGAGCAATGTGAATGGCTTTTTTGATTAAAACGTTAAAACACTGACCTTATTTGGTATCTGGGTATACTCTATTTTTTTAAGGACACATGAAAAAACACAGTCAAAGGGGTTAGTTATTCTTTGTTACAGAAAATGTAAAAATTCCATAAGTAGAAATGTTCTAACTGAAATTTTAATGGGGGTTTTAAATGGATCTGGGGGTAGATCTGAGAAACTTTAATGAAATGGCTAACATTTAGGATATGAGGGGTCAGAAAGAGTTTACATTCTTCAAATACAAATCATGTCATTAACATTGGCCAAATACTGACGGGTCTCCTTGGGTCAGAGTCAAGATTTTACTTTTAACACTTAGATTTTTGTAAGTAAATATAGAATAATTCTGTAGGAAGCAAAACAAAAATTTCATCATGGCCTTCAAGGTACTGAATACAGCATTAACCAATGTCTTCTTTCTGACAAAGGGAACAATCTACATAAACTCTAGAATTCTAATATGGATATTCTATATTCATTTTATTTAGAGCTCAATTCTGTGATTTATATATCTTGGTCTCTGGATTATAATATTAATCTGACAAAAGGAAGGAAGAAATTCATTTAAATCAGATCCTAAAATATTTAAGAACTCCATATGTATATTATATATTTTTCCCTGAATCCTTACTATGGCTAATGCTTTAAGAGACTGGAAAGAATCATGTGGGTTTTCCCCCTTTAACTTAAAGAAAAAAATACCTGGGTGCATGGTTAATGAGAGGCTGTGGTTTGTATTTTGGAAAGTTGTAGTTCTTGAACTCATCATTTGAAGAAACACCTGGCCAAGTTTCCTGAGATGGTGTTCCTGAATTTAAAAAAAAAAAAATTTTTGTAAATATATAAAAATGTATATATACACAAACACATATAAATAAGGAGAACTAAGAAAGTGTCAAGGAACAATTTACATTTAGTAGCTGATTTTATTATTTCAACTTCAACAATTATTTTTGGGACTCCGCAATGATGCCATAAAAACGATAATGCCTAATCTAGAAATATTTCCCAATAATATGCTAAAGGTCAATTTTCGGTAATATTTCCCTTTGTTCTTGCATACAATTTATAATGCAAAGGCAGAACTTAGTAAATGAAAAGAAGTTACACAGAAGGCTCTATTTTTATAATCATGCTGATTATAATTCTTTTCTTTGTAATTAGGTTTGTTTGTTTTTTTTTTTTAAAGATTTTATTTTTAAGTAATCTCTACACCCAGCATGGGGCTCAAACTCACAACCCAGAGATTAAGTCACATGCTCCACTGACAGAGCCAGCCAGGTATAATTATAATTAACTAATTATAATTCTTATAACAGCTATCTATGTTAGTTAGTCTCAGTACCAAATTTTTAAATATATTTTTTTTTAAATATATAATCTTATCTAGTCACAATTGCAGAAAGCAAATTACTGGGAAAATATTTGTTACCTAGCAGTCGGAAAATTAAGTGCAGCTCATCTTCCACAGTTGATCCTGGAAACAGAGGTCTTCCAGAAGCCATTTCAAAGAAAATGCAACCAACACCCCTTTAAGATATATCATAAAAAAAAAATGATGAGCAATCTATTTACATATTATGAAGGACAATTATCTTTTCCTTAAGAGTACCCTCTGGAGATGGAGAATTTTGTATTAGCCTGCTAGAAAACATACTATAGAGATTACTTTCAGCTCCAACTAATTTGTTAATATGTATACTATTTGTCTCAACTTTTATAATTGTTATATCCATTCCTCCATCTCCCCTCCTCTGCCCTGCCTTAAAAATGTCCAGCTCTCCTCTGCATGACCCTTGAAGAAAAACATACCAATACTAATAGTGATTTAATGCCTATTATATGTCTTAGATAGTGGGTAGCAGGGATAGGGAGAAGCAAATGATTCAAGAAACTTTTATGCAGGAAGCAGAGATAGAACATACAAGTGCAGGGTGGTGTGTACAAGTGTGTGAGAAGGAAAAGAAACAGATGGAGATTCAGTGAATGAATACTATCATCTAGAATCTGTGTCAATACCCTTAAGACACAGTCCCTTCCATTAAAGGACTCACAATCTAACCACTGTATGTAAAATTTTACATATTAAAATGGTATACAAAAAGTTACAATGATGGAGCCACTACTGAAAACAGTATGGTTGTCAAAATAATTTAAAATAGAATTATCATATGATCCAGCAATTCTACTCCTAAGTATATACCCAAAAGAACTGAAAGCAGAGTCTCAAAGACATATTTGTCACTTATGTCCACAGCAGCATTACTCTTAACAGCCAAAAGGTAGAAACAACCCGTATGCCCACTGACAAATGGATAAACAAAATGTAGCATACATATGCAACAATTACTCAGTCTAAAAATGAAAGCAATTCTGACACGTAAAGTCAAGTATCTTCACAACACGGATGAAACTTGAAGACATTTATGCTAGGTGAAATAAACCAGTCACAAAAGGACAAATACTTTATCAGTCTACTCATATGAGGTGCTTAGAAATGTCAAATTCACAGAAAGTAGAATGGTGGTTGCCAGTGGCTGGAGGAAGGAGGAAATGGGGAGTTGTCTAATGAGTATGAGGTTTCAGTTTTGCAAGATGAAAAAAGTTCTGGAGTGTTAAGGTTGCACAACAATGTGAATGTACCTAATGCCAAAGAACTGTAGAAAATGGGTTAAAATGGTAAACTACGTTATGTATATTTTACCACAATTTAAAAAATAAGTTTTAAAAAATGTTATACAAAATTATATATAATTGTTCAATGCAAGACAACAGAAGGAAGCGTAGGACTTCTTACTGCATTATATAGTCAATAAATGAAACCACATTTCAGAGGAAGGGATTGTCATTGGATGCTAGGTTGTATTCAGGAAGGATTTATGAAAAGCTGTTTTTGAAGGTTCCTAGGCAGTAGATGCACAGTAGGCATTCCAGATGGGTCGACTGGTATGAACATAAGTGCAAAGGTGGGAAAGCCCAGGTTATTTTTGAGATATGGTGAGTAGCCCATTTGGCTAAAAGGGATTACTCATATAGAGGAACAGTCTAATGTAAGTTGGAAAAGATAGTTTAGAGATGTTTTTATTAAGTATCAGATTGATGAATTATACCTTACTCTATAGGTAATGAAAGGGGAAGCAGCAAAGGTATTTGAGTAAAGGAATGTCATGATCAGAGTGGGATATGAGGAAGATGGTTGCAATATTTTATTATTCTTAGATCAACTTAAGGCCAAGTGGATTTTTATGAATATTAAATGATGACAAGAATAATTTTATTTTAAACTACAATGTACTAAACATTCTTCTAAATGCTTTATAAGTATTAGCTCATTTGGTCTTAACATTATCCACAAAATGGCCTTTTTAAAGTAATTATTGTTACTATTCCCATTTCCTTAAATGAGGAAAGTGAGGCAAGTCCAGTAATTTGAATAAGCTTATTATGTAGTTTTAAGTGGTAGAACTGGTAAACCTAGGTGATCTTACTCATGTGTCAAAACTTTTAATTATTGCTTATATTGTTGCTCTTTAAAATATCTCCCTGAAGTCACATATCTATCAATATGCCTGTGTTAATGGCTACATTCTTTCAAAATTATAAATGGCAACAACATCTGCATGTATTTACCACATGTCAATCTGAGTTGAGTACTCTGAGGAACCGAGAAGCACATCAGGTGGCCGGTACCACAGTGTGACGACTTCATTGGAGTAGGTCTTTGTGGGAACTGACTTGGCTCTGGCTAGCCCTTCACAGGGAAAAGAAAACAATTAAAAAACGGCACGAATTTCCCAACCCTTATCTTCACCATGACTTCAGTCACAAGGATGTCTGAGACAGCTATTCTCTAGTTTCCTGAAGTTTAAAAACTCAGTTTTATGAATTTTTTTTTGTGTGTGTGCATGGTCTTGGTAAGCAAATCTTTATGTAATTAAACAGTAACAATTCCACAATCAGAGACTATGTTTATTTTCATGCATGTGAATGCACCTGGTAACACTGCCTGGGTTAATGTAAACCTAAGAAACTTGCCTTCTATGAATCATAGTGCCAAAATTATTTCCAAGTGGAACCTTAAATTAATGCCAAATAGGCCATGAGACAGAGATAAAGAGTTTTACTTATAGCTACAGGCTTCTGTTACTTTTTTTTTTTTAACCTGATTCCAACTTTCATTTGCTCTACCAATTTTAGTTTTCTTAGACTAAATTACACTGCTGTTGTGTATTTTAAGTATTTAAGAATAATTTTAAATGGACCACGCTGCCTTTGGCTATTATGTAAATGATGAAAACCATGTGCCATTCTTTTGTCAATTTAAAATGGAATCACTGATTATTCAGAAATAAAGGCAAGAGTTACAACTTCATCTCTTGAGCCACTGGCATGAGAGTTGTTTTTAGCATCTGTAAGCCTCCAAATTCTGATCACTTGAAGCATCTATAAAAGATACCTGGAGAAATATAAATTTATTCTAACATATAGTTTATTTCAAATAACAAGGAATAATTCATTTTTAGGCTGTGAGCTTTTATGTGTAATTTTATATATTTGATTAAAATATTAAATATGAAAAATGTCATAAAAGGATAATTCAATACTTTATTAAACTCGATAAAGGCACTGAAATAAAACCAGAAATTTAAATAGCTAGGCAGCATTCATACTATTTTTGTAACTAACAGCTAAAGGGTATAACTTCAACAATGTTGACACTATCTTATTTAATTACAAGTCTTACTCTACCAACCCAACTTGGTAAAGTAAGTTCAACAAATTATTTTCCTACCAACTTTGGTAATTAGCAAGATGTGGACAGCTTTCTAATATCTCCTGATATTAATAATGGGCTATGTGGGAACAAAAGACAGGCCACAAATTTGCTTATTCTATAACCTATAAGTATAGCATCAAAGCAACTGCAAGTTATAGTTTCCTCAGTACCTTACTCTCCTGTTCCTGAGAGAATTCTGAAGGTGCTTGTTCAAACAGATTCCTGGTTCACAATGAGAATTTGTATTGGTATAAAATGAAATCATCTTTTCCAAACCAAATTAATTGTGATATGGTATAATTACAGAAGCCATTTTCCATTATTAATGAAAATGTTTGTCTATATTCGTATTTGCCTAGATCTGAATTTCATCAATCACAGGAAAAAGGGTAGAATTTTCATAGAGATCAAGAACAATGTACAATAAAATACCCAAAGTTATAGAACTCTCCCTTATTGGCAGTTCTTAGGTATATTTTCTATGCAACCAATAAAAAATAAATAACTAAAAGCAGAGACAAAACTGTACTATCCCATGGAATAATCAGAATTTCCTGTTGGCCTGTGAAAAGATAGAATTCTCTTGCTTGCTTTGTTAGAAGCAAAATTTGAAGCACTCCTAGCATTCCCCCCAAAAAGTAAATTTTTGATGGCCCTTGCCATTCATTCATTTTGCATTTCTAATAGCCAAGCAGGGTTTCTCTATCACTGCTATTCATTTTATGATTAAGGAATAAGAAGCAGTAAATGCAGCTCAGAAAAAAAAACAAAAACAAAAAACAGAAAATAACAATTATAAGGAAAGTAACAACCTAAACTGTGCCCAAGGACTATATAATGTGAGCATATGCAAATAACTCATTAAGTTTAAACACATGTGACCTATACCCATTTCCTTTTTAAGGAAGGAAAAACAAATACTAACCTACTTTCAAACAAATAAAGTTAAAAGAGTAAAAGAATTTCCTGAACTCACCACTTAGTGAATTTTTAATGTTATTAACAAAGCAATATTTGAAACACTTATATTTTCAAATTTAATGCAATACTCCAAAAGTAAAACTACTATTATCACTTATTAGCACTTATGGAAAATGATTAAGTGCTAATTGTGAAAACTGCCCTGGCTTTTAAACCATTTTCTATTAGAGTACTGAAACTCTCAAAATGTGAAATATTAAAAAAAAAAAAAACCAAAAACCTACTATACAAAGTTTCTTTAATATAAAAAAATTTACTTCCTAGAAGCAAAAAGAATATGTAATCTCATTAAAATTGAGTTAGCTAAAGAGAGACAGATAAATAGCATTAATTAATTAGTTAATAAGCATATAAAAACAAAGTCATGGTGGCAGGCATATTAAAGAATCACCTTTCAGTAGTGGCATTTAAACTCTTTAGTCTCAGGGCCCCTTTTATTAAAATTTAAAGTATGGTGACTAACATAATTAAAAAATTTTTAAATTATGAGGACCCAAACAGCTTTTATTTATATAGATATTTGCCATATTATTAGAAAAACTGAGAAAAATTTAAAACTTATTCAATAAAATCACCACTTATGTATTAACATGACTTTTATGAGAAAGATTTTTTCTAACGGAAAATAAAAATTAGTACAAATGTTCTTATTCATTGTTTTGTAATCTAGTTTAAAAGAAGACTCTTAGATTCTCACAACTGCTTTTGCATTCAATCTCTTGTGATATGTTGCTTTGACTGAAGTATACGAGGAGAATCAGATCTCACACAGATCACACAGATATGAAATTGGAAAGAGGAAGAGCATTTAAACAGCCTTTTCTGAAAATTGTGCATATTCTTAAAGATTATGTGGTAACTGAAATTATATTAGCAAACTTCTCATACTCTTGTTACATTAAAATTCATTGGTCTATCTTGCATTTTAAGTAGATCTTTTACCCATGCATGATTCTGTAATATTATGTACATACTAGTCATTTGGAAAACACTGATCCCCTGGGTTATAGATATTCCAAATGCTCACACATTTCTAAACATATCAACAAAACCCATTTGTTAATACCACTACCCATCTCACCAGTAAAGTCTTTAAGTATGGGGAAAATATCGAGCTCAAAGTGGCAGATTCAGATTTCCAAAATCTAATTTTTGCTTGAAAACTCAAACCTTCCTATTGGCAAGAAATACTTTCAGGTGTTTTCCTTGTAGTGGTAGGTTCACTTCATTTCCTAGAAAATGTGTGCCAAATATACCTAAGTCTGAGTACCCGTAGTTTGTCCATCAGTCATTTTTTTCAAGTAAAAATGATGTTCCTTGAAAAAAAAAGGGTTAGTTCAGTTTGCACTCACATAAGCACTATTCCTTGAGATAACCATAGTATTTCCATGTACAACAAATGTGTTTTACGTATACAGTATACATCTCATTTCATCACATAAACTACTAAAAAGACATGTACTTAAAGATGGAGATTTAATAAAATTAGTTAAGTTTTATTACTGCTTCATCAAATACTTTTTTATATGTAACTGACACTTTTTTCCTCCAAGTGTATATAGTGGAGAAGAGCACAATGACTACCAAGTACAATTTGGTGCCACTGCCTTGATTTATGATAAAGCACCAACCAGTAGCTTTATCCCTTACTGCTTTTGGACCATCACTGCAAATATTAATACAGTGAAAAAGGCAAGTAACATTTAGTATAATTTTGATAATATATACCTTTGGAGATGCCCTGAAAGGGTCTCAGGATGCTCAGGGGTCTCAAGACCATACCTGAGAACCGGTGCCTTTTGGCATTCATGAACATAACTCACCTACCAAAGTTTTATCAAGTATCTTATTCTGTGGGCTACAGAGAAAATTTCCAAACTCACATAAAAGCAATCACACAGTGTCAACAGTTATTCTTATAAATGTAACCACCTGGAACTATTTATATCTTATATATTCCATACCAAAATCTGCTAGCTTTAATTCTCCTTTTTCATTAATGAGTAGGTTCTGTGGTTTCAAGTCTCGGTGCAATACCTTTCTTCTGTGGCAATATGCCAAACCACGTAGAATTTGGTATAAAAACAGCTACAGAAACAAATGAATAGAAATTAGTCTTACAAATAAGATATACTTTGGTAAGCATGTTATGGTAAACAAAAAGCAACTGGCCTAGAAAAGTCAAAGAAAAAAACCCGCATCCTTTAAAGTACAAAGCCTTTCCTTATATAGTTGTTCTCTGAATTTTACAATTTATTATTCTGTTTGAAGCATCTACCTATTTTTCTAGTCTGACAATTTCTATGAAAATAAATACTGAAAATAAAGTGAAAAGAAACTTTACATAGTAATAGTCCATTTGTTATAGAAAATGATTTAAAATAAATATATCCTCATACGCTTACAGGCCTACTAAGGCTTACAATTTGATTTTGATATTGCGGCAAAACAACCAACATCTACCCCCACCCGCCAAAAAAACCTGATCTGGGACAGTGTCGTTAAAATAACTCACTGGAATTGGTGGTTTTATAAAAATTTTGAGGTGTCAAAGAGAATGGTGCTGCATAGCTCTGGCAAATTACGTGCTATAAAAATAACCTAAACCAGCTTCTGTCACCCACCCTCTGGGTACTTTACTTTCTGCACCTCCTACTCAGCCTTCGAAATCTGCTATGATTCAGAAAAGGGAATTAGCACGGTAGAGCTCTGAATGACTCTCTGAAAAAAGCAATTCCTATAAAGCTAATGGTAGACTTTTTTTGAGCATTTTGGTAGAAAAGGCTATGTGAAACACAGAAGGTCTTCGATTCTCTGGAGTTGACAAAAAAGAACCTCAAGTACAGAGGATTCAAGAATGTACCTTCGGTTTACTTGTAGGTGAAAAATAGAGCAATAGGACATTAAGAATAAGCCAAGGCAGGAAGCTGAACAGGCCCGAAGAAATTCTAAGCAGCAGTTTCCACATTCTACATATTTGTACGCTTTGAAAACTCTAAAATTACTATTCCTATATATTCCTGTTACTTTCTATGTTTGAAAAATATAAGGGCTATTTAAAATGACACATTAAAACATACCTTTACATTGTGCATACTCATGATGTTTCCACAGTCATCCATGTACTGTTTTAGGTCTTTATCCTGAAAAAATACAGTACTTTACTATGTGATACATACTTCTCAGAAGGCATGGCTGATTTACTTAACAGTATCTAATTTTTAAAAGTGGTTTTTTTGTTTTGTTTTGGTTTTCTTGAGAAAAGATATTAAATGCACAACATGTACTTTAATTAAATACCAATAACTAAACAGCAATGCCCTGGAGCTATTAACTCAATTTCCTATGTTTTATTATAGCAAAAGTAAATACTAAATTTTTGTTAAATGCTTACCAGATACTCAAAGACCAGAGTCAAAGATTTATCTGTATGAACAATGTCATGTAAAGTCACTATATTTGCATGTTTTAGATCCTTTAATAGTGAAACTGCAAAAAAGAAAAAAAAAAGTCAATTACTCAGTCTGTGGTAGCCAGACTATAAAAACTTGCAGTTTAACACATGAACTGAGTTTAAGATTCTCTTAAGCGTAAAACAAAAATTCACCAATGGGATCTGTAGTATAAATTTTAACAGAATCATTTTTTTCTTTTATTTTATGGCTTTGGGTTTGTTTTTAATACTTAAAACTGTCCCCAGTGTTACAATAATATCTCCATAACATTTTCTTCTGTTTTTTTCCTCAAATATTAACTTATTGAGACTTATAAGATTAATTTAGATATAGTTTAAGATACCATTTTTTCCCTCCAAATTGCTCATGAGTTGCTTCAAGCCATTTTCTGGATAATCTAGCTTTAAAAAAAAAAAAATGGTATCATGGTATTTATATCGTGTATGTATCAATTTATAGTTTGCTTTTCTCCACAGATAATATATAACATTTCCCAATGTCAAATATTTATCCATGACAATAATTTTTAATGACTTCATAGTATTTCACTATAACCTATACAATAATTAATACTGCTAAATATTTTGACTTTAAATATTAGCTTTTTTAATGTCTAAATGTATCTCCCAGCCATCTGTATCTGAGCTCTTTCTACTTACAAAAAAATGAACTCTTGTTATGCAACTTTGGTTTAAAACATTCTATATAAACTCTTTTATACATTTTTCTCACAAAGATCAAATTTTACCTTCTCTTATAGCTGTGCAGGGTGCACCTTCTTCATGTTCCAACCGGATCTCTTTTAATGCCACCAAATTCTCTGTCAATTTACTTCTTCCTTTATATACTGTCGCATATGTACCCTATAAAATATATTTTTGAAAGACACATCAAAATATCCTAAGAGTCTATCTATAGCATCTATACAATAAAGAGCCCTAAATTACTAATTTGTAAGCACATGTTAAAGACCATTTTGCAAGGAAAACTCTACAATGATTGGTCTCAGTTTTCTTATAGCTAAGAGGACTTTCAGTTCCATACGCAGAGCTTCCATATTCTTATAACCCTACAGAGTGCCGCCAAGTATGAAAACATAGAATATTGAATTTACTTTTTGTACTTTTGATGAGATTAACAACTGGATCAGTAGCTTTAGGGTCAAAGGTACTTTACCTGCAATCGTAAATTGAGCATGTTAACTGAAAACTGAAAATGTAACTGACATAATGTTAAATCAGAAAAATTTTATCAGTTCTCAGACTTTTCAGAATTTGTGTACATTCACTCTCCTTTAAGGAACAAATATATTCTACAGGAGATTTCTTCTATCATTGCCAAGATAACCCGCAAATTCTCTTAAGCTTCCCTGTTAGCTAATTCCATTATTTTCTGGCTGGCCCTTTCTCACCCTGGGAGGAAGACCACTTCAAAATTAGTCTGTACTAGTAGTGAGTTCAAGAAAACCAAGCTCTTCTTAGCCAAAAATTTCCTTAACCTTCAATGAGATGTGTCTTCATCTTTAGAGATTAAATTTTGATTTTTTGCAGGTTTGATCTCATGCAATTTCCCACATGACAGCACAGACAACAGACTGCCAAGAGGCTAACAGACAGATGCCTATTTTGTTACCAAGAAAGCACAATATTTTTTGCTTCGATAAAAGATTACAAGCTATAAAAAAAAATACTTATTTCCTCTCAGATTGATGGCATAATTTCAAGAATTGAAGGTTTTCTTCCTTCTAACATTCTGTTGCCTTTTCAGTACAAGAAATAATCTTTTAGACTACACTGCTTACATTTTTTCTTCTAGGCTGGTAAAAACTGTGAACTAATTGTGGAGTTTGGATAATGAACAAGAAAAAAAGGTGTTTTATATTTTTGAAGTACGTATCTGCTTACCTCTCCAAGCTTTTCCAATTTGATATAGGTTTCCATTTTTCCAAACCCAATTTCTGACTGAAAGCAAACAATTACAAATTTAGTATTCTTAAAATTTCAATCCATCTCAATTTCTTTTTAAAAATATTATCCTTTTCCTTTTAAAGGCATGCACTTTATTATTTCTTTTAAGGTAAGCTCTGCACTGAACATGAGGCTTGAACTCAAGACCCCAAGATCAAGAGTCACACGCTCTAACAACTGAGCCAAACAGGCACCCCTCTTCCTCAATTTCTGAAACTTTCCTGCTCTAAAGAGTGTCTTGAAATAGAAAAATCTGATTATAATTAAATTGTTGAACATCTGTCAAGTTTTAAAATACACCCAATGTTGGAACATTCAAAGGTTCCAAAACATCAAAGTTCACAATTAAAACTGCCAAGTCATCTTTTTATACAGATTAGTTAACATTCTGCTAAGAAAAAATGTTTTACTTTAAGGCCCTGAGATTTTAAGATACCACAGGTATTTTAAGATACTAAAGAATTTTATAAAAGACAACTACATGATTTTCTTTTAAGCAAAACTACAAAGTAAGTAATTTTCCTACATATTTTCCTTCACCAATCTTCAACTTCCCTAGGAAGGCCTGCAAACAACAAAATACTACTTGTTTCAGGTTTTCTAACCAAAATGCAATGAAAAAGAAAAGTGCAAGTCACGCTCCATTATGGATTAGGAAACTAACACAGAAATAGTAAGTCTAAATCTGACACCCCCCCCTTCCCAAAAAGTCTTTAAAAGTAAGTTCTCAAAATCATTGCTTTTAAACCTTGAGCTTGTTTGCCTCACTTCTGTATGCAGTCAATAAATGAGGTAGATGGAATACACCCAAATATGTAATGGAAGCTTAATATTTAAAAACTAAAAACAAAATGCCTCAACACAAAAGATTTAAGAAAAAGGAAAAAACACAGAGATGAAAACTTAGGGATTGAGAGAGCAGCAACAGAAAAAAGATAACAAACGAGAGGAGTAAGAATTTTCTTAAAATTGCTTTCTCGTACTCCTCTGTAGATCTTGGGAAAGGCAATAATCTAAAGATTCACTTCTTGCTTAGAGTGGTGCTCATGCCCTTAAATGAATAGCCAGTGAAAGGAAACAATGTTCTTTTATACATAATCTCAGCTCTCAAAGTTGTGTAAATAATACTGGATCCTTAAATACTATGTTTTAGTCCAAATCTGAAGGTTCAAATATGCAATTTTTCCAGAGGCGCTATATAAAATAAAAATGGTACTTGATAATTTGACTTAATATCACTTACCATTTTGAATAGTAGGGTAAACTGCCCAAAGTTGAAAGGCCAAAAATAGCACAGCTCCCTCAAATAAACTGTTATCTTTTTTAATTAAATTTTATTGTTTTTAGTAAGGTATAGTTGACATTTTTATCATTTTGTTGCAATGATTTATATCATGTTAAAAGCCATTAGGAAAAACTGTACGTCCGATAGTACTTAATTCAATTTTGCTAACCTAATAAAAACTTCGATCATAGGTGGTATTAATGGATGACTGCAAACTTTTTGCACTCTTTGAAATTTTTCTCGCTATGTAGTATTTTCAAACAATTTTAAAAATGAGATTCTGAAACCATCACACACCATTCTCCAAGTCTTATATGTGACTGAGAGATACTAAGTCCTTGCTTTCTATTATCAATAACAATGCAAAATAATAAAGTAAAACTACAATAGGTAACACTTTCCAAATACAAATGGAGTTTTTAAACTTTTAAGAGGGGAAAATGTGGCAAATATCCCACTAGTACATAAGAGCCTGATCCTGAATAATCTTTTAGTGTAGTTTTATTTATAGCCTATTTAGATAGGATCTTAAATAACTACTTTGAAAAAATGTTAATTGCCAGGGTCACATTAGCTTGGTAGAATGTGTTTATTTTCTTATACCTATCTCTAGAATTCATTAAACTCACAAATATGGCACTACTGCACTTCTGCCATGAATTTTAAGTCTTGTGTCATATCTTAAATGAAGGGGAAAAAAACTATATTGATAATTAATGGAAACTAGTATAAATAAAACAATGAATGTCCCTGAGAAAAATATCATCTATAATAATGTGAACCACAAAGAAAAATATGACTGCCTGCTAGAAACTTTTTCTTATCAGAAGTTGGGAAATTTTCTTATTCATTCTTTTATCCTAAGTAAATAAATACTAGCACTCCTTTAAAACATCAAATATGCTTTGGACCAATGGTCCAGTGACTATGACAAAAATGCTTATATTTGCTTTAAAGAGTATGTAAATGGCCTACAAATTCAAGACTGTAAAGATAAAAATGTTATAGAGATTACTGTATCATATGAAGTATATAAGGAATAAACTAAGGGATGATCAAATATTAAAGTCATTTTCAGAGAATGACATTTAGTGAGATCATTACAATATGCTGAAAGTCTGCTTTTTAAAAAGGTAAATACTATAATTATAAAGCTGAATTTAAATTTGAATAATCAATCTATAAGATAAAGAGCATTACTGAATTTCATCATGCAGGCAAGCAGAGAATTAAGACAAAAGGCACAATTATACTAGTGAATTATCTGCCAGAATAAAGTGTAACCACCTCACTTAATCATTTCCAGCCTTAAGGCTTTAATAATTACATGTAAATATTACTTACTGAATCTTTAAAATGGAATTTTTAGAAAATTTTGCTTGCATTTTTATCTGCTGAACATGACAAG
The DNA here is from genome assembly GCF_002007445.2 of Ailuropoda melanoleuca. NCBI lineage: Eukaryota > Metazoa > Chordata > Mammalia > Carnivora > Ursidae > Ailuropoda > Ailuropoda melanoleuca. The sequence continues at coordinate 66,397,880 of NC_048232.1, forward strand.
ATTAACAATAGATATAATGACTAGCTTGTTGACATGCTCTCCTACAGAAATTATTCAGAGGACAGAGGACAAAGCTCATTTATTCAACATTTACCAAGTACTGGGGATCCAGTGAAGACGACAGAAATGATTCCTGCTTTTGTGAGTTCACAGTCTAGACTGAGTTCCATCATTATTTTACAATAGTTTAAAAGTTTTATAAAAACAAATAGCTTAAGGATCAAACAATAAGCTTTATATTATATTTATTTTTTTAAAGATTTATTTATTTGAGAAAGAGAGACAGAGAATTCCAGCAGGGGGAGGGGCAGAGGGCGAGGGAGAGGATCTCAAGCAGACTCCCTGCTGAGTGCAGAGCAGGACTTGGAGTTCAATCCCACAACCCTGAGATCATGACCTGAGACAAAATTAAGAGTCAGATGCTTAACCAACTGAGCCACCTAGGCGCTCCAACTTTATATTTTAATAAAATATAAAAATCTCCTTAATTCTATTTTTCAAACAAATGAAGATAATTTTTTACTTCATTGCTCCAAGAGAATACCTGGCTTTTTTGGCAGCCCCAATCGAATTCCTATTCAGATGACTCTTACAGCATAAGCACATGAAAACTTTTTAAAAATCCAAAATAGGGATGCCTGGGTGGCTCAGTCGGTTGGGCATCTGCCTTTAGCTCACGTCATGATTCCAGGGTCTTGGGATCGGAGCCCCATGTCGGCTCCTTGCTCAGTGGGGAGTCTGCTTCTCCTTCTGCCCCTCCCCCTGCTCATGCTATCAAATAAATAAAATCTTAAAAAAAAAATAAAACCCAAAATAAATGATAATTTATAATAGCCTTTCTATAATTAAATGTAACCTGTAAGTGGTATTGGGCATTACAGGAGATTTCTGGATTACTTTGGTTCTGCCAACATAATCATTGTATCATAGTTGTAAAGATATTTTTCCCCAAGTTTTTATTTAAATTCTGGTTAGTGAACATACAGTGTAATATTGGTTTTAGGAGAAATTAGAGATTCATCACTTACATATAACACCTAGTGCTCATCACAAAAGTGGCATCCTTAAGAGTATTAACATGCTAACAACACAGTCTGAGCTTAAAAACAAATGAAGTATGTTCAAAAGTTCTATGGATGCCATCCTAAAAGTGAATGCATATATAAGAAACACAGGGGACAAAGGGAGATTTTTTTCAAACATCCACTTCCCTTCTTGTGAGAATTATGGAGTTACTGTTACTGACAGAAATGTCTGGGGCAGAGAAGATTGAGAACCTTTATTCTACTTGCAAATTTTGTCTTCTAAAAATTGCTGCTACCATCAGTATGATACTATCTTAATTCTGTACATAATATACCAAAGGTAAATTAAATTATGAGTGGACTTGAGCTACACTTCCACACTCCATGATATATTTACTATTTCTAAGAGACATCAGGACTTGATACACTACTTTTTCGCCTACTCTTAGAAATAAGAAAGGACTACATATGATATATACTGCTCAAGCCATGAATGAGGAATCCAACCCATTGTTAGGAACAAGCGGATTCTGTAAATGTGTAAATCCCAAAATTTCAATATAATGAGGCAAATTTTCATATATATAGACTTTCAATCTCTTAGAGCTGCACTTAATAGTTTCACAAAAATTCCTGTGGGCGTGCCATCATTCTAAGTGAATCTATGCTCTAATGAATCCTGACTATTGCCATGTGGGCTTTCCACTAATCTAATATGTAACTAAATACATTAAGAGTTAGAACATCTCACTTCTAATCAACCATAAATGAATATTAAATAGCACTTCACTAATCCAATAACCAGTATCTTTAACATGAGATAGAACAACTAAATGTAATGTGGTATCCTAGAAGGGATCCTGGAACAAAAAAAGGACACTAATGGAAAACTAAGGAAATCTGAATAAAGTGTAGAATAGCAGTAACATACAAAATGTTGATTTCCTTAGTTGTGACATACTAAAGTAATGTAAAATGTTAACAGTAGTAGTAACTGGACACGTGCATGGGAACTCTTTATATTATCTTTTAAATTTTTCTATAAATCTAAAACTATTCTAAAATAAAAAGTTTATTTAAATAAACATAGGAAGAATTCAGTTAAGAGAGACTGAGTACATATGCATGTCCAAGGATGACAAAAATATTCTAAAGCATACTGAGGAGATAAGATAGGAAGAAAGACTATTCCTCAATATTAAAAGAAGGAAAGAGTGTGTGCCTGGGTGGCTCAGTTGGTTAAACGTCTGCCTTCGGCTCAGGTCATGATCCCAGCATTCAGGGATTGAGCCCCGCATCGCATCGGGCTGCATGCTCAGTGGGAAGCCTGCTTCTCCCTCTTCCACTCCCCCTGCTTGTGTTCCACCCCTCACTGCCTTTCTCTCTGTCCAAATAAATAAAATCTTAGAAAAAGGGGGGGGCGGTTTCTGGTTAATGCCTTCTCTCTATCATGTAGGAAGAGAGATCATCTGCACAGAGAGAGAGGGGAAGGGTTAACAAGAGAAAGACAATATAGGCTAGCCAAGCAATACTGAAGATTCATTTTAGGTTGATTATGATGATCATAAATCTAAAGAAGAACCAATTAGCCTTATTGTAGGTCTCTCTTCATCAGAAATTGTGATTTGTTTCTTAATTCCTACACAAAGGATTTATGTTATTTTTACTATTCTATTTGCTATACATTGCTATTGAATATGCAAAAATATAAAGTTTCAGACTTTTAGAAAGACAAGGTTAAAATTTTATATTTTACCTTGAAAATATATATTATGTTTTTAGATAAAGAATATGGGGCACCTGGGTGGCACAGCGGTTAAGCATCTGCCTTTGGCTCAGGGCGTAATCCCGGCGTTATGGGATCGAGCCTCACATCGGGCTCCTCTGCTATGAGCCTGCTTCTTCCTTTCCCACTCCCCCTGCTTGTGTTCCCTCTCTCGCTGGCTGTCTCTACCTCTGTCAAATAAATACATAAAATCTTTAAAAAAATATATATTATCCAGGGGTGCTGGGTGGCTCAGTTGGTTAAGCATCTGACTCTAAATTTTGGCTCAGGTTATGCTTTCGGGGTTGTGGGATTGCGCTCTGCATTGGGCTCTGTGCACAGCACAGCGTCTACTTGAGATTCTCTCCCTCTACCCCTCCTCCCACTTGTATGTGCTCTCTAAAATACATAAATAAATCTTGAAAAAAAAAAAAGGACTATATTACCCATGGAAACATGAGCTCTAACACGTGTGAAGAAGGTATTTCTTTTCCCATCTCCTTTCCATCCATTCCCTTCCCCTTCATACATAAACCCAGGGTAGTGAAGAATAATTTTCTAATATACTTCAAAAGAAACCACATGGTTTAGTTTAGCAAGGTAGATAAATAATGAAAAGGGTGCATTAGCAGAAACCAAAACACAGCTGGCATAATTAATCTGATATCCATAAACCACTTTAGAACAAAAACCAAGGAAGATGAGTAGGAATACTGAACCACAACAAAAACTCCATCACTCAACATTCATTAGAGGGCACTGTTTTCCTTAATTTCATAAGGAATAGCTCCTTATGAAAAAAAGATAGCTCATAAAGGACAGCTTTAAGAATTACATGGTGATTAAATCATACCTTTAGTCCCAATCTGAACATTTCTCCAAAATTTATCCTAAGTACTAATCTTTGATAAAAATCAATAGCCAAAAGACACTTTCAACCAGGGGATAATCAAGTACCAAAGCTATTTAAATAAAAATGTCTTAGGCAGTGATGCAAAAGAATGATGATCATTAACCTATATACCAAAATCCAGTTGGCACTATACTTTTACTTTATTATATACTGATGAATGCCAAATAACAATGTGCTCATGTTATACACAGCAAAAGGTAACTTTATTCTTTAGAATACGTAACCAAACAGAAGTTTTTGGTGGATGAAAAACATTCCATGATATAATATGGAGAATATAATAAGGAGAATAAGAATGAAGTTCAGACTCCTTGCTTGGCCTGATAGCCAAAGCTTTTTACGGTCTGGATTTATCCTATTCTTTTAAGCCGTATTCTTTAATCTTATTCCACATTTACCCTTCGTATCAGTTATAATTTCCCCAACATACCTACATTCATACTTGTGGGTATTCGTACATCAAGTTTCCTCTGCTTGGAACACCCTTCTACCCATCGTCAACCTGACAAGTTCCTACCCATCCTTCTAGAGCCAGCTCAAGCACTATCTCCTCTGTAAGCCATGATGTGCAGTCATTTTACTTGCTATCTCTTCTGTTCTCCCATAGCACTTTATATGTATCTCTACTATAGGACTATAACCAACCAAAAGAGATCCTTACATATACAATCACCTGAACTTATGTCAAAGTTGACACTGCAACAGGGAAAGCCGACCTTTCAATCAGCAGTGCTTAATGCAATTGCAAGGGTCAATTGCTATATACTAGGAGAAGATATTTGCAAGACATATGAGTCACAGTTTCTTTATACGGAATGTATAAAGAATTTCCAAAAATCAATAAGAAAAAGGCAGAAAACACAAGGAAAAAAAGACAACGGACTTCAGCAGTTAAATCATTAAAGAAGGTATATCTAAATGGCCAATAAACATTAAAAAGGTATTCAGCTTAGTGATCAGAAAAATGCAAATAAAACAGTAAGGTAACACTACACACTGAAACGTTAAAAATCTTTTTAAAAAGTGACAATATCAAAAATTGGTAAAGGAGAACAAACAGAACTGTCAAATACTGATGTGAGCATAAATTGGTAAGACCACTTTGGAAACTCTTTTGACAGTGTTTAGGAAAGCTGAACATATGCACATAAATCAGATAAAGGAGTTCCCCTCCTAGGAATGTATGCAACAGAAATGCTTACATGTATTAACCAAATACATGTACAAGAATGACAGAACCACTATTTGGTAATAACCAAAAACTAAAAATAACCCAAATATTTAAATGTCCATCAACAGGAGACTGGATAGTATACAATGGAATATAATGCAACAATAAGAACAAATGAACTATAACTATACGCAACAAACTAGATGAAACATGAGCATAACATTCAGCAAAAGAGGTCAGCCAAAAAAAGAATACATACTCTATTCTTCCATGCATATTGTATAATATAAACTTGAATACACATTTTTATATATTTATATAAAAGTATTTTAATAATTTATATGGTCATAAAGTTCAGAAGTTAAAATATGAATCATCAGAAATAACAAAAGCATCTCTAAAATAAGAATGTGAATGTAAATGAAGATTTTAAAAAGTCTTTTGAGATATTAAAATATACCACAAGCACTTTATAAACAAAATAATGGGAAACATAGGTAAACCCAATCTTTGGCATTAGAAAGCAGGGATGTGGCTACAGTTGAGGAAGTGGGAGTAGGAAAAGAACAGAAAGATGGCACGAGGGGGTTCCTGGGATTTGGGGAATTTTCTTTTATTGATTTGGGTACTGGGTACACAGGTATGTTAACTTTGCAAAATACACTGAGCTATACAATTATGATTTATGTACTTTTCTGTATCCCTAGTATACATGTATATATTTAATACATATTCTGTACTTCTAGCATAGAGCAATAAAATTTTTCCAAAAAATAAAACAGAATATAGTTTAAATTGTATTCCAATATGCATCTTTAAACCCTTAAGAACTAAAAACCAATAAATCCAAAAAGCAATGTAAAAAAATTCAGTTATTCAAAAAGTAAATATAAAAATTAATGTAAAATGTTTACACCCAGAAAAATCAAACAGATTTGATGGCATAGATGTAAGAGACTGAAAACTTACTAATGAAGCTCTACGAGACCTTCGGCTCATTGGTTGATCAAACGGTGGACTGTTTATCTGCAATTTTTCAAGATATCCATCAGGTATTCTGATATCTGCTGGCAGTGATAACCGCTTATTTAAATCCTTTAAAAAAAAAAAGAAAAAGAAAAAAGGTATTTGTAGGTAATCACAAATAGAAGAGACAAGAACATTTCACATTTGAATTCATGGGCTCTATTACATTATTTATTAATGATAAGTAACCATAAATTTTATTACAGTTTCAAAGTTACCCATGTTGATTATATATAATATCTGAATGCAAACACATTTACTGTTAAAAAAAAAAAAAAGTATACAATATGGTTCTACAGAAATGGTACTCTGCAACCAGTTATTTCCAAGTCCTTTAATTTACTCCTACATTATACCACGTAGGAAGATGCAAACAGCACCACAAAATGTTACCAGTTCAATAACTAATCAAGCAGATATTGTTAAGGGTTTGTATGCAACATAGTGAGATAACTGAAATCTTTTATTATTGCTGCATCAATGGAAAGAAGTAAAAAGCAACAAAAATCTCAACTAAACAACCTAACTTTACACCTAAAGAAGCTAGAAAAGGAACAATGCCCAAACCTAGTAGAAGGAAGGAAACGATAAAGATTAGAGTAGAAATAAATGAAATAGAGACCCCCCCCCCAAAAAAAGAACAGATCAATGAAACTAGGAGCTAGTTTGTTGAAAAGATCAACAAAATTGGGGTGCCTGGGTGGCTCAGTTGGCTATGCACCCAACTCTTGATTTTGGCTAGGGTCATGATCTCAGAATCAAGAGATCAAGCCTGGTGGAGGGTCCATCCTCAGCCGGGAATCTGCTCGAGATCCTCTCCTCTCTCTGCCCCTCCCCTGTGTGTGCACATGCATTCTCTCTCTCTCTCTCAAATAAATTAATCTTTAAAAAAAGAAAAGATCGACAAAATTGATAAACCATTAGCCAGACTCACCAAAAAAAAAAGGACTCAAAATCATAAAGGAAAGATGAGAAATAACAACTGACACCACAGAAAAGCAAAGGATTATAAGAGACTATTATGAAAAACTATAAGCTAACAAACTGGACAACCTAGAAGAAATGGATAAATTCCTAGAAACATATAACAACCTCCCAAAACTGAATCAGGAAGAAATAGAAACTCTGAGAAGACCAATCACCAGCAATAAAATTGAATGAGTCAGTTATCAAAAAACTCCCAACAAACAAAAGCCCAGGATGAGGCAGTTTCACAAATGAATCCCACCAAAAATTTAAAGAAGAGTTAATATCTATTCTCCTCAAACTATTCCAAAAAAGAGAAGAGGAAAGAAAGCTCCTGAATTCATTCTATGAGGCCAGCATTACCCTGATACCAAAACCAGATAAAGACACCATAAAAAAAAAAGAGAGAGAGAGAGAGAGAGAGAGAACTACAGGCCAGTATCTCTAACACAGATGCAAAAATCCTCCACAAAACATTAGTAAACTGGATCATACATGAAAAATATCAGGGGTGCCTGGCTAGCTCAGTTGGGAGGGCACACAACTCTTGATTCTAGGGTCATGAGTTCAAGCCCCATCTTGGGCAAAGGCTTACTTTATTTAATTTAATATTTAAATATATATATAAATATATTTAAATATATTTAATTTAATTTAATTTAATTAAATTAAATTTAAATATATAATTTAAATTTAAATATATATAAATATCATTCACCTGAATTAAGTGGGATTTATTCCAGGGATACAAGTGTGGCTTTAAAAAAAAAACGGGGGGGGGGCATTTCTATTCCATTTAATTATAAAATGTGAACTGAGAGAAACTTAAAAGGGAATCTTGCCTATATTGTCACACCAAGAACATAAATCCTATAAAAAATAAAACGCTATCTATAATAGTAACCAAACCATGAAACAAAATTGAGATGTATAGGAACTATGTAAATGTTTACTGAGAGATATATGACTCAAGTACATAAATATATACCATATTCCCAAATGGTAAGACTAAATAATGAAAAGATAATGGTTCTCCCATATTAGTTTTACATTTTACATAATCCCAAACAGATCACAACCACATTATTGGAACAAAGTATTTAAAACTTATCTAGAAGAACACACAGAAAGTAATATCTAAAAACATTGTAAGAAAGAATACATATGTGTATGCAAGATGTGGTGGATGTTAAGAAACAAGTCTTTTCAGCTATTATAATATACAAAAGAATATCATCAAGGGACTGTCACCTTTGGGGCAAAAAATAAATACAGCTCAATGGAAGAGTGAGAAAGTTCAGATAAAAATCCTAATAGTAAAAAAATTTTTAAACATGATAAAATTATAGATATATATAGATAGATATCTGATGAAGAAAAATATATAATTTATAGCGATATGAACAGATATCAAGTTGATCTCAAGAGCTGAAAATATTAATTTATCATTTAGAAAACTGATACTGTTTTCTAATTGATTAAGAAGCAATCTATTATCAATGAAAATGCAATCAACCAATGGGACAGATACCCAAAGCACTGTAATCTCAACTCAAAAGAATCAAGAAAAAAAAAAAAAAGCCACCAAAAAACCAGTATTCTTAATTCAAAATATGTTCAATTGTTTTGGAGAAAACTATTTTAATCTACAGTATATACTGAAATAACATTCATAATCAACTTCAATCTCAAGGTTATACATGAGCTATTAATTCTTTTACGTGAAGACAAAAAAATTAGTAGGTATAATAAGCCATAAAGGAAATGATACCCATATTTACAATAGAAAGCAAAAACAAACAAACAAAAAAACCTGATGCTTATTTTATGTATACATTTTGAAATCTGAAAGATTTATAAAATAAAATATTAAGTCTCCAGATGGACCTCAAAAATATAATTAAAATCATATTTTCTGAAAACTTTGCTAAAGTATCATTCTGAGTTTCCAGTATTTTTGAAAATTCACATTTCCCTTACAGAGACCCTACATGTGTTTTGCAGAATGTTAAATATAATTAATGTATACTTGCCTTGGGATAGTAGGTAATCAGAAAAAAGGAAATATTCACAAGATTATTCTTTACTAATGCAAAGAAACAATTTTCTTACAATGTCATTTGCCTTCATGAAAATTTTCAAATGGTCATTTACAGTTTGATGTATACGTGTATCCATACACACATACGCAAGCATCTGGTTACCTCCATTGAGATCCGTCTATGTATACGATTCCTAAGACAAACGCCTGTAGGTGACTGTACTTCATCAGATGATGTCCCAGAAGCTTGGTCACTCTCACCATCTGATCCCATTTTTAGATTTTCATGAACAATATCTGTATCATGAAATGAAACATCATTTATCTTCAAAGAGATGCACCACACCTTACTATATCACTATTATCACTACAAATAAGATATAGACAGCCAACACATAAAAATCATAGCATAAAGTGTTTTACATTCTGGTTGCTCTGTGTAGCTAATCAAAATGTAACTCAGATGTCTTGAAACAGTAGTGAGAAACCATTCACACTCTGAGATTATGAAAAACTATGAAAACAATTAACATCCAAGTTATTATCAAGAGCTGAATAATAAAATTACAGACTGGAAATAATATGAGAATTATTTAGTCAGTTCTCTCAATTTCCAGATCTGGGAACTGAGACTTTGTAAGGTTAAATGATTTTTCAAAGGTTACACAGCTTAGAGGCAGAGCTAAAATAGAAACCTGGTCTTTTGCCTTTTATTCTTTTTTTCTGTAAAATAATGTGCCACTGGGTCTACAGCCAAATGATCTACTTCTTTGAATATTCTTTAAAAAAAGTTTTTAAAGCCACTAACGCAGCTTCCCCTCTCCACAGTGTTAAAAATAAAAAAAATTATTCACTGAATATCTATTTAACTACAGAAACAAGTTTGTGACCACCAAACTTTTTTTCCCCTTTATTATTAAGGATAAAAGTTAAATGGGAGTAGAGAAGAGGAAGATTAATTCCATCTGGGAATATTAAAAACAAATTTATATACTTGTATAATACCTGCTCTATATTTGCATTTGTCAATCATCCTGTAATTCATCTAGCAAGAGTTGCACACCAGAAACAAACAAATGCTAGATATCAAACATACCTCTTACCACTGGTTCTCTTTATACAATTATTCATTCCCCAAAAAGTATCATATTGTTTCATGCTACAGTGTTTTAACACAACACACGTCCCCCCCTCTTTTATTCATAAAAGATTACTTTCCCCAATTTACCAATTTGGTGAACTCATACTTATTTTTCAAAACTATGCTCATTTGTCATCACTCAGTGATATCTTTTCTACTCTCAGACACAGATGACTATTGTGCCCACATCTACCACATCCACTGCGAAGTGCATTTTTTGGTTTCAGATGATTTTATACCAAGTTATGAGATCCTTGGGGGCAAGATTTAGCTTATTCACTTTTATATTCCCCAAACTGAACAAAGTGCCTGGTGTTTAGAAGGTGCTCAACAAATAATCCAATAAATTGAACAGGAACTAAAAATCAAAGAATGCACTAGATAACTGCACCTCTTCTTTCAAATGAAATGTTATATGAAATACCAATATGTAAAACAAAATAGTATTTTATAGTTACAAATTTGTATTTTTAATGAATATTTGCTTATGAAAATGAGAACTGTTTAACAAAAAACTGAACTCAAGGATCTTATCAAATCAATCTTAAAATTCCTGTATTTTGGTTTTTGTCTTGGTAACACATTATTCATTTTTTAGAGAAAGACAGTGCATGTGCGTGAGTGGAGTGCGGGAGAGGGAGAGGGAGAATCTTAGGCAGACTCCATGCCCAGCACGGAGACCAACAGCGGGCTCAATCTCACAACCCTGAGATCATGACCTGAGCTGAAATCAACAGTCAGATGCTTAACAACCTGAACCGCCCAGGCACCCCTTGATAACACACTGAGAAAATTCTTACACTGATAAGCTGTTGCAAATATGATAGTTTTTAATAGACTGATATATAATTTAAGAATATACTTCAATTACATAAAGATTTCTGGAGAAATTTTTTACCAGGATCTGAACAAAAAATTAACTTGGCAATAAAAGTCAATGTATTGGTAACTGATTCCTAATCTGATGGTATACAACACATCTAAGGCCAAGTATTCTTTTCTGTCACACTTTCAAAATATTAAAGATAATTTAACCATGCCTTCGATTTCCAGCAAAATCTGAAAACCTTCCTTCCTCAAAGAAATGTTGAATAAAATGTAATAATATTTTTAAATGTATAGCCGAGTTTGCAAGAATATGTGCATAATACCAAGGAAACAAAGACAAAGAGAACTGAGAGCCAAAAGCTTTTAAGTATAAATTGACTCTGTTGCTCTCTCAGAAGGGGGTTGCTGATCCTGGTAAGAAGGTGCTTGAGTTTAGCTGCCACACTGGGATAACAGAGGAAGCGTCCAGTGTCAAACCTGCAAGTGAGAGTTTCCTAAAGACAGGAGACTCTCAAAGTACTATAAAGGGCAGACATAAATCTGTTCTACTGCACAGGGACTACAGAGGAGCATATAAATCGTAGATTATGAACAAATATTTGAGTACCATCTGACTCAACCAAGAAATTGTTCATGTCACTAACGAACAAGTGTAGTTCCAACATGAGTATCAGTATTTTCATTTCCGATAATAAGACAAAAGTGAAACAATGAAGGTTTATGTCAAAACTTCACTCATTTGTCACTGGTGTGAGCAACTTCTTTGCTGAATCAGGTAATAGTTTTTGAGTACTGGAAGAATATTTACTTCTCAGATGGCTCAGTTTTATACCATTCACAACTATAAAAGCTACAGATACAACACACTTTTAATCTGCATCACTAACATTTTTCAATATTACTTTCTTAAAATTCAGACCAAAGATCAGCAAATGTGACCTGTTTTTATACAGTTCCTAAGCTAAAAATATGTTCTGCATCTTTAAAGAGTTATATTTAAAAGAAGAATATGCAACAGAGACCATAGGTGGCCCACAAAACCTGAAAAATTTCCAATCTGGACCTTTGCAGAAAAGTATGCCAAGCCCCAGTCTAGACAACAAAACAATAAATCAAGTCCTGATCTGAAGTGTTTTCCAGTTTCTGTGAGGTAAATACTCCCTCCATGGCCAACTTCAAGCTACAACATGACCATCACTGAGCATGTAATTGGAAAGAAGTGTACATCACATAAAATTCTGACTATACAGATACAACAGAAATAACCCCAAAAGCAGAGCTAATAGTAAACTGTAGTAAAATAATTTGGAAATAATGACTTATAAGGATTCATTACCTTTGTTTTTAATTAGCTTAATTACAGGTTTTTAACATTTAAATTTTAATAAATGCTATATTTAACAACCAGCTTGCAAAATTCCTGAAAATTTAACAATCATCTCTCATGAACCAATGTGAGCCAACTCCAGCACACCATTCCATAGGGTTACATCTATAGGGATAAAGGCTACATACACGTCCCCATAGGTGAAACCCCATTATAGATAAACTCATACTCTCCAAATTAACAAAACACATGAGGAAATAACCTGCCATGGCAAAGGAAGCAGATAAAGCAAGAAATAAAATAAAGCCCTCAGAAACTTCAGTAAATATGTCACAAGACTATAAAATTATTATGCTTAAAATGATTTTTAAAATCAAAATATGATAGTAAGATGCTAGCAAAAAAAACCAGAGAAATAAACAGAAACTTGCAGGTATGTTTTTTTTCCTAAATATTTAGAATGACATAGTGACGTAAGAATAGCAACTCAGGTGACAATCACGTATACAAATCATTGCACTGGGCTATCGTATAGTGATAATCTTGAGTTACTATGGTAAAACTCTAAATTAAGCACCATCTTGAGATGCCATTCATCTTGAAATCTTGCATCCACCTCCTAGGGGTTTTGTTTTCTTGTTGGTGGACGGGTTTTCAAATATTACTGCTCTGTGGTGTCAACACTTGTACCTCTCTAGAGCCTTCCATCTTTCTGCTATCTCTGTTATTTTCAACTTGATTCTTATTTTACAAAAAAAAAAAAATTAGATAATGAAGGATGGATGACTTCCATACAACTATAACAATAGCTACGTACATGTCCTATAATCAGAAAGTTAAAAAAAAGAAAAGAAAAGAAAAGAAAAAGACTGTTAAATTACCTAATCTGCTTCCATTTCTGGGCATTGCCATGAAGGATCCAAGGCTTCCTCCAATAACACTATGTGGTCTCCGCAATGGGGGCTTCTTGAAGGACCCTGTGTACTGGTGGAGGAAGGAATGCATACTGTGAGAGGTTGGAGGCCTGCCATTCTTCACAATAGGCTCTGTGGTTCACAGTTTCCAAAATCATTCCATTAACAGCCCAAGATCCAGGATCACATGAGAAGGATTGAGAAAGCAAAACAGAAAACAAAACAAAAGGTTTATGAGATCAGTAACATTTAAGAATTCTTTGGCTATCTATAAAAAGAACCAGAATTAAAATGATTTCCATGAAAAAATCTCACAGAAAATATTTTAATAGTTGAAATTGGTCTAATCACTTAAGTATCCACTTCTTATATAACCAAAATTGGTTAGCAATCACAAAACTACTAAAATAGCCCACAGATTTTATCCATTTGCTTATTTTAATATATCCCAAGCTTGTTTCTAAACCACTCCTACACTTATTAACTGCCTCATATATGCCATATAATTAGGCATGCTTACAGAATATAAAAGACATGGTCCTGGCCTGAAGGAATTTATATCCCTATTTGCTAGACATTCAAAAGGTATGTCAGGTTAATGGATAAACACAGAAGTACTTAAGCATAGATCAATATAGAGGTTCTGAAATTTATTATCTAAAATTTGGGACTTTTAACATAAAGTTTTTTTTAAAAGAAATCACAGACTCAGAAACAACCAGAAACATTTAAAAAATATGTAATATTTAAAAGTTATTTAATTATAAATGGGAGAAATCCTGTTTCATAATACTTATGAGGAATCTCAAGATTCCTTTCCACCTCTAAAGAAGAACTCTAAAATAGATTAAAGACATGATAAAGTCTTCTATGACAAATAATTAGTCTTTTGTATTAGAATTATGTTTTACTGGTAGTAGCTATGGAATTTTAAAACGAACTGGGCTTCTCTGAATATCTTTTCTCCTCTAAAATGGAGTGAGCTCTTCTTTTGTAGCTGATAATCAGGAGTAAGAATCTCTCTGGATGTGGGTATTTCCTCTACCTGTAAAGGTTTATCAGACACCAAGAACAAGACCACCATGTAGCCTGCAACCCTACTGATAATGGCTGCATAAAAGAAGATGGGTAAAGGAGAATGGGCCAAAGGGTCCTCAGGGCTCAGACAGAGCCCAAATTATCTAATTTGGGTACAACACCAGACTGGAAAAAGGAAAAGTACCTAACTAATAATAGATAACATCTGTCCAAAGCATCCCATGGTTACATTCCTTGGCAGTAGCTACCTGATCACGGATTTGGAGGATCTTAACTTAAGCCTAGAAATATAACCAATGATTTACTAATGAATGGGGAAGAGGTTTCTGGAACAAATCCAAAAATTAGTCAAACAGTGTAGGATACGAGAAAAAATTTTCTAGGTTATAATATTTCGTATCTGGAATCATAATAAAATACAGAAATATTCTGCCTATAGACAACATGTTTCAGTTGCTCTGTAAAGTTATCCTAGGGATTAGAGCTTTACAGTCTTGAGGAATATAGGAGAAAAAAGGGAGATCATAAAAACATTCAATTATTCAGAGGACATTTATTTATTGCGTGCCTACTATTCCAGGTCCTGGACATCAACAGGTGAACACAACAAGCAAGGTACTACTCTCTAAGATTATAAGATCTTATGGAGGGGAAACAAATACGAAACTAATGAATAAGAAAAACATCAGATAACGATAGGCAATATGCAAAAGAGAGATGGCAGAAAATAATGGAGTAGCTATTTTACACTGGATACTGAGAAAAGTTCTCTCTGTAGAAGTATTTTTGACAGAGATATAAATGCAAGAAAGAGCCAATCTTGGGAAGATAGGTGATGGTGAGTTAAAAAATACTCCAGAGAGAGGGTAAAGCTACTGCAGAAGTCGACATGTGGCAGGAGTTTGACTTGCTAGAGCAGTGGTCCTCAAACTTCAGCATGTTTGAGTATCCACTTCAGAGATTTGTTAAAATACAAGATTGCTGGGCCCTACCCCCCAGACGTCCTGACTCAGTAAATCTGACATGGAATCTAAAATCTGCATCTCTAACAAATTCTCAGGTGATGCTGATGTTGCTGGACCAGGGATCAAACTCTGAAAACACTGTGTTAGAGGAACACAAAGAAGGCAAGTATAGCTGTACTATTTATATGTTATTTAGTGAGGTCAGAGAGACAAGCATGTTTGTATGTAACTGTAAAAGTTCAAATTTTAGGGGTGCCTGGGTGGCTCAGTCGTTAAGCGTCTGCCTTTGGCTCAGGGTGTGATCCCGGCGTTGTGGGATCGAGCCCCACATCAGGCTCCTCCGCTGGGAGCCTGCTTCTTCCTCTCCCACTCCCCCTGCTTGTGTTCCCTCTCTTGCTGGCTGTTCTAAGTCAAATAAATAAATACAATCTTTAAAAAGAAAAAAAAAGTTCAAATTTTATTCTGAGATTGGAATCAGTTATGGTAGCTTTGAAACCGGTAGTAATATGATCTCATTCATGTTTTAAAAATATCACTCTGAGGGGTCAGGGATGTTGGGAGATAAGAGGTGGAATAACTATAAAGAGGTAGCACGAAAGGGATCTCTTTCCGGTAATGGAATACCTCCTTATCCGGATTGCAGTGGTGGTTATACGAATCTACATGTGATAAAATGACACAAAACTATACTCACACTTTATTCCAGTGTTAACTTCCTGGGTTTGATAATGGTCTGTAGTTAAGAAAGATGTAACCGAGGGAGGGAACTGAGAGAAGGGCACAAGGGACCTCTAGGTAATGTGTTTGCAACTTCCTTTGAATCAATAATTATTAAAAATTAAAAAATTTTTTAAACATCACTCTTGTTGCTGTTGGACAACAGATGAGAGGGAATCAACAGAGGGGAAACAGAAAGAAGAGACTATTATAGTATCCTAAACAACAAATGGTGGTAGCCTGGACTAGAATGGAGAGAAGTAGGCAAATTTAGGATATATTATAAAGATGGAACCAAATGGCTAGCAGACATGGCTGCAAAATTACTTTCATACATACTCTCCCATCCAGCTTTTAGTGAGGACCTATATTAAAAACACCTATCGAAAGAAAAATTTTAAAGCTACAACAGAGCCTCTGTTAAAAATAAATAATATGTAAAAAGGACAATAGCTGGAAACATATCAATATGTTCAATATTATCAATATGTTCAATATTATCAATTTTATCAAAATTAAAAATTTACATAGCAAATACACAGGAACCTAGAATGGCAGAAGAGGGGAGAAGGGGCAAACAGAACAGCAGAGAGAGAAAAATCAAGGATAATTCCTGGGTTTTTTGTTTTAAGTGGTTTAGGTTAAGTGAGGGAAGTTGGAAAAGAAGCAGATTTGGGGGGAAGGAAATCAAGAATTCTGGTTTGGTAATAAGTTCGACTCTTATTAAACATCTATGTGGAGAAGTCAACTAATATTTGGATATGAATCTAGAGATCCAGACAAAAATCCTGACTAGAAATACAGATTTAGAAGCAGCCAGCATATACATAGTAGCTGAAATCATAGGACTGAATAACGTCAGCCCAAGGAGAGTGTACAAAAAAGAGAATGGGGTCCATGAATCATAAAATACCCCAACATTTCAAGAGTATGACAGCAATCAACTGGGAAATTCAAGAAGACAACATACTGCATTTTAAAAAATGGAAACTTTTAAGACATTATGCTAAGTGAAAGAAGTCAGACACAAAAGGACAAACATTGTATGATTCCACTTGTGTGAGGTACCTTGAATAGGCAAATTCAGAGACAGAGAGTAGAATAGCTGGGGACTAATAGCAGGGACTGAAGGAAGGGGAGAACAGAGAGCTATTATTTAATGCGTATAGAGTTTAAGTTTGGAATGATGAGAAAGTTCTGGGGATAGATGGTGATGATGTGATGGCTGCACAACAATGTGAATGTACTTAATGCCACTAAAACCAGAAACTTCAAAATGGTTAATATTTTTTAAAGTAATGGAAATCTATATGAAAAACAGCAGATCTTTCTTATTCTACAAAGTAGTTAGTTCAAAGTAAGACTTCCCAATGATTTTTAACAACATAACAAGGCAATCACTATGATTTTATGCATCTTTTCATTTGGATCTTCTGATTATGTGAACTACTCTGAGCAGGAACATGCAATTTCTCAGCCCACCCTGTACTCTTCATCATTCCCTACTCCTAATCTTGCTTTTATAAACACTATTAATTTCTGATCCTAATCAGACCCTACATACATCCAGAGTCTGTTCTTTCAACCTCATCCTCTCATGGAACTTTGCTATTTGTAGGAGTTAGCACTACTTACAACCTCCTATATGTCATCCACTCTTGTAAAAAAACTGTCACTGCTATCATGTATCAGATCATCAGGAGAAAGGAAAAAATCTGGGAGTACGACAAAGTCTAACAATATCCATCAACTAGGCTTGTTGACTCAACAACATAATAAACTGACCCAGTGCACAGACTGAGTAGTAAAGAAAAGAAACTGGAATATCTGGAAAACTACAACATTTCAATCTTTGCCTTTTAAGGTTTCTTCAGATTCTAAATAATCATGAGAAGTGGCATTCTGTTGTTTGTTTTCTTATACTTCCTAATAACGTAAAGATGCAGTTTTCTTTCTTAGTTGAAGAATTTCAGTTGTCAAAAAAAGTAATTTTTGTTGTAGCTACAGTTGAAAGCCCCAAATAGTATATATAAAATATAACATTATTTTTGGTTTTTTTAGTATAACTGTGATTTTCTCCCTCATATTTAAATTTTCACCTATTCCCCTCACCAAATTCAGTAATTTTAATGTATCTGCTCATTAGAATAAGGTTAACTACTTAGACAAGATCCTGAAATACCTTAACTTTCTGTGATATGTCTAAAATACTATTAAGACATTTATTGGGGTGCCTGGGTGGCTCAGTTGGGTTAGGCATCCAACTCTTGATTTCAGCTCAGGTCATGATCTCAGTGTTGAGAGACTGAGCCGCACATCGGGCTCCACACGGGGCGTAGAGCCTGCTTGGGATTCTTTCTCCCTCTCCTTCTGCCCCCTCCCCGCCCCCATACACAGGCCTTAACTAAAATATCAAGAATTCAAAGGGGGTTTGAGAGAGAATTAAGGATTTTTCTCCTGGCATGAAGAAAAAAAAGACATAAAACTGTCTTTGAGTTTTGACCCAAATGCAAAATGTGTCCCCCCCTACATATAAGGTATATCCAAATCATTATTTTTAAAATTTCCTACTGAATTCATCTCTGCCTCCTTTCCCCTATTACAACTAGCCAGATAAACTTGAGTAAATAATGATCCTTCTGAGAAAAGAGATAAACTGAAGCTTGAGTAAGATAAATTACTTACTCAGAGTCATATAACTAATAAGGCTGTAAGTATGTTAGTGTATCCCAAATTCTAATCCATGACTTTTAAAGTCCAGAGCCCTTTACATTATACCTTTCCCTCTCTCACAACAAAGACATTTGCATTCAGCAGAAGTAGGTAGGGGTATTCATGTTTTCAGCCACTGCCACAAATTTCTAACAGAAGAATTTCAGGTACAGCAAGAAAGGCTTGCAAGAGAATGTGTACTTCATGACATACTGGCAGGCATTCCTATAACTCCTTCCTGGTTAATATTATGACATCCTTAGGGTTATTTCAGTTTTGAATATGTAGGTTTCTTACATAAATTTCATCAGGATTTTATATTTTATTTATTTATTTATTTATTTTTTACTTATTTATTTATTTACTTACTTACTTATTTATTTTTAAAGATTTTATTTATTTGACAGAGATAGAGACAGCCAGCGAGAGAGGGAACACAAGCAGGGGGAGTGGGAGAGGAAGAAGCAGGCTCATAGCGGAGGAGCCTGATGTGGGGCTCGATCCCATAACACCAGGATCAAGCCCTGAGCCGAAGGCAGACGCTTAACCGCTGTGCCACCCAGGCACCCCAGGATTTTATATTTTAATCCATTCAATTTAACAAGCTCTTTTCATTTTATATCAATATCTGAGTACTGCTTCTTTACATTGTAAAAAGAACTGTCAAACATGTGAAATGTTGTATGCCTATCTACTATTAAGTGCTCTCAATATTATGGATAGATTCTGCAGTAAATATAAAATAAGGAAAGAGTAAGATTCACTCATGTCATGAACCTTGTCATCTATAGTCCATATGCATATATAATGTTATGAAACTATGATGAAGCCTCAAACAGGAACTTCACAAACTTACACTTTTAAGCTGTACTAACTTAACTTAAAAGCAGTTATTTGACAACTAGGATAATATTATATAAGGTATTCTTATTTAAGAGACAATAAAAAATAAAAAGATAAACAGGAGAGGGGAATCGTAAGAGTGAAACATTCCAATAAGTAAGCAAAAGTAACATACTCTTCTGTTTCCTAAGAACCAGAGAACAAGACAAAGAAATAAACAAAAGGAAGCTATTAGGAACTTATCAAAAAAGTAAATTCACACTCAATTTATAAAGTAATTAAAAGGGGGAAGCATCTCTCCTTCCCTCCCCCGCCCCCAAATACTTACCATTATCCTTGCTGCTGTTTTCTTCAATAGTCATTTGTTCCGCCAATTCAGACAATGATTCATCAATAGTCTGGCTTCCCCGAAGAGTGAGGGATAGCCTTCTCTTAAATTTTTTCATCCTATCAACTGAATGTGACTTGAAAAATCCTAAAAGAACAGAACAAATGAACACAAAATTAAAGTCCTAAATATTTTAAAGCTCAAGAAAAATGTCATTCTGAGTTTATTGGGAATCTTCAAAATAGGAATATAAAAAGGAATTCTCATGTCCACCAAACATCACAAAATCCAACCCCTTCAAAAGCCAGTCACTTTGATTAATGCTATATTTATTCAGTATCATCAGCAGAGCAGGGATTCTACAAAACTAAATAAAAATGGAGGTTTGCAGCATCACAACTGAATTTAGATGGATTAGAAGTTTTCCTAAAATGTGCTTTTTAAAAACCAATATAGTCAAAAATATCAACACTATTTTGATGCATAGGTCCCATCATTATAAATATCAATCATCAGAGTGGAAGCAGTCAGTGATATGTTTATATATAAATGGGGGGATAGGAGAAGTGAAAGGGGCTGGAGAGAGACTAAAGAATGATGTCTGACACTTTATTAAATAGCTCCAACAGGCATTTTCTTTTTTAAGTTCTTATTTAACCAATATATTGCATTTTTGTTTTGTTTCTTTTCCCTTGTTCAGCTATTAGGAACCTCTTCCTGTTATCCTAACATTGCCAAGTTTTAGAAATGAAAGCCAAATTCATAGTATTAAGTGTGTACCCCGTACTACATTTTCGTATCAATTAATTCATTTAGTCTTTTTAACTCTAAAGAGTAGACTATCTATAGCAGCTATACTATCCAATTTTCACAAATAAACTAACAGCTTCAAAGAAGTTCCCTGACCAAAGTCAAATGAACAGTAAGTGATAGAACTCAGATTTAAAACTAGGATCACCTTCCCCCCCACATTTTAACCTCTCTGAAATTAGGATGTAGCTTACAATTAATGGGATGTCAAAATATAATTGACAGCCTCTTTTTTCTTAGTGGTACATACAGCAATGGTTATGATTCATAGTAGAGTTGCAAATAAAATCAAACAAGTTGTTTGCTGCCAAAACAAATTCCTCAATAATTTACCTGCAACTTCTTTTCTAATTTACTATTTCTTATTTGGGATGAGCAACTTTACCAGGTTACAAACATATTATAACCATTAGCCCAACTAAAAGTAAGACCCTTATAACTCCCCTATGCTAAAATACATGTTTTACCAACGAGCTCTAGGTGTCTACTTTGAATCTCTAAGTATTTTGCTTATTGTCTTATTCCAAGGTCTACATAAGTATGCTGAACAAGTGAACTCTGCATAAAGTATTATGTAAATAAGCTGTGTTGGTTCAAAGGCTGAGGGAAGGGTACTACGTAGAAATCTGTAAGTAACAATATTATATTTTACCTACTTTTTACGTACTTATTTTAAAAAAAACCTATTACAAAAATATAAAAACCATACATGTTAAAATAGCAAAAGTTGTAACTACACTCTAATGAGGACTCTTTTTATCCTTAAGCTCTAAAACAACTGATATTTTTCAGTGAGATACTGAAAAACCCCTCCTTCTTAGAAAAGGACAAATCCATGGTACTATGTCCTACTAAGTTATCTTCCAGTTGACTAATCCTCTTTTTAGCTGTGTCTAATCAACAGTTAAAACCATCTGTAGTTACTGTATTTTTCAGTTCTATAATTTCTTTTGATTCTTTCCTATAGATTTCCGTTCTCTAGTGAAATTCTCCACCTTGCGATCTATTTTCACGAATACCTTAGTTATAAGTATTCTAAAGCTCTTGTCTGTAAACCAGAGTCCGCATAACCTATTTCTATTGCTGATTTCTGTTGGTCCTGTGTATGCCTATAATTTTTAATTGAATGTTACACACTGTAAGTAATTATTACATGAAAACACATATGAAAAAGTGTAGAGGCTCTAGATTATGTTACCTTCTTCCAGAGATGATTTAATTTTTTTCTAGCAAGCAGTCAGAGTAGGAGATCAACTCAATCCAATCAAGAACTGAGCTGGCATGAGACTGGGTTTCAAACACCATTAAGACTGCCCTACCTCTGATTTGTTCCCAGTCTTATGGTATGCCTCTCCTGCAAAGGATTCCAACTACAAACCTAGGGCTAGAACAACAACAACAACAACAGCAACAACGAACTACTGAAAGCTCCACTCAACTAACTCAGTTGCTTTTGCTCATAGCTCAGTTGCTATAAACTTTCATTGTCTTATCCAAAACAACTTAAAGAGTTAGAAAATGCTTCAAGAGGGAAACCAGCACGGAATATGTCTACCTCCCTTCTCTCCTGAATCTTGACTCCTCAAGACATGACTAACTTCAATGCTCTACAATGCCTTCAAACTCATTTTTTCCCTACATGTCAAATAGTTCTCTGCAGGGTATTTAGTATAACACAAGTTGCTCTATCATAGGCAGAAATGGAGGTTTAGGTGTGGATTAAAAGAGACAATATCACATACTGTCTTGATTACTACAGCTTTGCAGATCTTTAAATCTGGAATTGTGATACCTCCAGCTTTGCCCTTCTTTCTTGAAGACAGCTTTCACTATTCAGGGTTTTTTGTGGTTCCATACAAGTTTTAGAATTATTTGTTCTGGTTCTATTAAAAAAAAAATGGTGTTGGTATTTGGATAGGGATTGCACTGAATCTGTAGACTACTCTGGGTAGTATGGACATTTTAACAATAGTAACTCTTCTAATGGATGAGTATGGAATATCTTTCCATTTGTGTTGTCTTCCATGTTTTATAGTTTTCTGAGTACAGGTTTTTCGCTTCCTTGGTTAAGTTTAACCCTAGGTATTTTATTCTTTTTTGGTGTATAGTGTATTACTTACAGTAGCCAAGATTTGGAAGCAGCCTAAGTGTCCATCAATAGATGAATGGATAAAGAAGATGTGGTATGGAATATTACATAGCCATAAAAAAAAGGATGTAATCTTTCCATTTGCAACAACAATGGATAGAGTTAGAGGGTATTATGCTACGTGAAATAAGTCAGAAAAAGACAAATACTATTTAACTTCGCTTATATGTGGACTCTAAAAAACAAATGAATAAACATACAAAAAGCAGAATCAGACCTACAAATACAGAGAACAAATGGATGGTTACCAGAGGGAATGGTGGGGGGGTGTGCAAAATAGGTGAAGGAAAGTAGAAGATACAGGTTTCCAGTCATGGAATAAGGCTGTATGATGACAGATGGTAGCTACACTTGTAGTGAGCATAACATATCACAGATGCTGAATCACTACATTGTACACATGAAACTAATGTAACATTGTGTGTCAACTATACTCCAATTAAATTTTTAATAAAAAAATAGATAACATATGTATTTCACCAAGCAAGGTGAATTTATAGGAGGCAGTCAGTAAAATGTAAGAGTTGATTCCAACTAAGAAACCTGTTATTGTAGGGCTATCCTACGTGCTAGACTCTTTACTTCTCAGCCCTTATATAGTTCTACCTTGTTAGTAATCCATGCCATTTGTTGAAAACATATTAAATATTTAATGTAAATTGAGCTATGGCCAATCTCATCTACCCTCTGTCACTGTAAGAATTTATACTAGAGACACTCTCCTTTGTAAGGATCCAAATCACCCTGTTCAATAAAGGGGTAACTCTACAAGCTTGGTGCAGGGTTGGGGGGAAGGGAGCTCAAACTCTGCACATTTCAAAAAAAAGACTTAACTGTGGCAGATTCCTGAGAAATAACTTTGAGCTCTTGGAATATCCTACCTAGTAAGTCTCTGCTTGTCTAAGATCTTGGGCCACACCAGGTAATTAATGTTAACAATGTAAATTATGGTAAATGTCTGTTTTTGTATGCCTGGGGTTTGATCAGATGGACCTTGGAAGAGAGGAAGGATAAGGGAAGCTGGTAGAGACAGAATAGCTAAGATAGTTATATGGGTACTCCCATGCCTCTGTAACTGATCCTTGGTGAAAACCGTGGACACCAAAACTCAGGTAAGCTTCCTTGGTTGACAACGCTTTGCACATGTTGTCATACAAGGTAGCTGGGAAAAGGAAGCATTGTCCATAACTCCACTAGGAGAGGATAACTAAAAACTTGTACCTGGTTTCTCTTGGACTCAATTCTACACACACTTTCTCTTTGATGATTTTAATCTGTATCTTTTCACTGTAACAAATCATAATCATGAGTTTTTTCTCTGCTTTTCTCTGATTTCTATGTCCTCCTAGCAAATCACCAAGCCCGAGGATGGTTTTAGGAACCCCCAACACACACTCCTTCAAGAAATCTGTATGCCCAAACAAAAACTCTTAAGAGCTGATAGCTCACAACTACCAGTTTTCAACTCCAATGTTCTCAAACATAGTGGCATGATCACCAGTGTCTACTGAACTATACAGACAACACCACTTTTGAATCTTTCACATCATGTTTAGAAGTTTGCTCCATCTGGTTTCAGATGACAAATAGGACTGAACAAACTACAACAGAAATGTTGTTACAGAATTCACATAATATAGTAACATCCCACTCTGACCACCTGAGAAGTGGTCAATTCAAACTGCCTTATACCGTAAATGTAAAATACAAACCAGATATTAAAGACTCAGTATTTAAAAAAAAACAAAAACAAAACACTCAGGGACGCCTGGGTGGCTCAGTCGTTTAAGCATCTGCCTTCAGCTCAGGTCATGATCCCAGGGTCCTGAGATTGAGTCCTGCATCGGGCTCCTTGCTCAATGGGAAGCATGCTTCTCCCTCTGCCTATTGCTCCCCCTGCTTGCGTTCTCTCTCTCCGACAAATAAAATCTTTTTTAAAAAATAAAAATTTAAAAAATACTCAGTATTTTTAAAGAATGTAAAAATAATTCATTAATTGCTGTATGGATAACAAAAAAAAATTCCAGATATATTTGGTTATGTAAAATGTATTACTAAAATTAAATCTACTTTTTAAAAACTATTTTTAAATTAAGTATGGGGCCCATATATTTCTATTGGACAATGCTGGTATAGAGCACCTAATTGACCTTGGTAGTTTTAAATTTAAATTTTAGTTTTAAGTTAAAATTTTTAATTTAGAAAAGGAATCACATAACTTTTTTTTTTTTTAAAGATTTTATTTTTATTTATTTGACAGAGACAGAGACAGCCAGCGAGAGAGGGAACACAAGCAGGTGGAGTGGGAGAGGAAGAAGCAGGCTCATATCGGAGGAGCCTGATGTGGGGCTCGATCCCATAATGCCGGGATCACGCCCTGAGCGGAAGGCAGACGCTTAACGACGGTGCAACCCAGGCGCCCCAGGAATCACATAAATTTTAACCTTTTCTTCATAAAATGCATTTGAACAATATACCAAGAGACATTCTATGTTCTCATAACTCAGAATATTTTCTATCAAGATAATTCTGGTCTATAGAGTAACTTCAGGTATTTTCTATTCTATCAGCAATAAGAAAGCCATTTCCAGTTCATAGTAGCAAGAGAAAAAAACCTCCATTCTATAAAGCTAAATCTGACTACAAAAATTTTCAAAAACCACATTTTCAAATGAAGATCCTTTTTTTTTTTTAATCTGCCACGGTATAACTGCAACCTTTTAATTATGTCAAAATGATCAGTAAACACAGAAGTTAAAGAATTTCATTGCCACAGTCTAGATCCGTATTAAAGAAAAAATACTCCCAAATTAAATAGATCCCTTGACATTTCTAATTACCTTTAAGTAGAATTACACATATCAACATTTTCCCTCATTAGGTGAGGACAAAAACACATAAAATGCTATAATAAAAACACCTTTTAAGAAGTAAAAATTATTTTCATTACCTTTAAGGTTGATTACTCTCTACAGTAGTGTAATAAAGCAGTGTTAAATTACTGATTTCCAGAAATCAAAACCCTCAAGAGTTTGTCTAAAATATTTTTAGTTTAGTAAAAACTTTTATTTGGGGTTGTTGGGATCTTCACCTACCTTAATATTCCTGAAAATGATAGTATAAACAATGTGATTTATGGTAAATGCCTAAATTTTTAATGTTTAACTCATGCCATCAAAAAAGCTATTTTTACCTTAAAAGTAAATGTAATGTAATTTAAAATAAACACTAAACAAAAATTCCACAATTGTTTTGATATTTTAAAGACTTAACTACATAGTAAACTACTATAAATGCTCAAATTTCAGGATGTTAATCTTCAGAGAACTTTTTCTTGACTCAGACTCTATTCCTTTATTCTTAGGCTTTTTTTTACTCACTGCACTTATCACGTATATACATGTACACATATATATTCCATATATATACAAACATATATATCCCCATTCAAATATGTACATACGTACGTATGTGTGTATACAATGCAAAATGTTTATGCTTTTGTAGCTTTCAAAAATATCTCAAGCTTTTTGTCATAGCTAGATCAAAATAAAAAGGTAAAAGGGCAATAAACAATACTCAGAATGACAGCATGTAAAACACTCCCTCTATATACATACATGTGTATATACAGATGAATAAGTTTAACATCAGTTTCTAACTACAAGTGCTTAAAAGAAACCTTACTTTATCACCTGGGGCTAAACTGGATCTGGGACTGTCTGCTGTTAAGAAAACTTTTTCATGGTTTTTTTTTTTTTTTTTTTAATTGTGGAAATGTAATCATTCTGTTACTTACAGAATACAGAAAACCATTCTGGAATGCCAACTCAGTTTTGTCCTAAGAATGGGAAACACACACATACACACACTTTTTTTTTTTTTTTTTTTTTTAAAGACAACAGCTAGAAAGCTGTAAACATCCCTAAATTAGATCCTCTACTATGGGTATTTACCTGCAAAAATGGTGTCATATTGCGGCTCTTTTGGCATTTGTGGTAAGAAATTCTTTATACATAAATTTACCTTATAATTCAAACTTCTCTAACATTAAAGGATTTATTAGAGTGGCAATTAGCTGCTTATGTCTTTGAGATATTCTCAAAACAATTTCTTGTTAAAACTGCAGAAAAAGTTGAGGAAAAACTGAAGATTGTTTTTAAAATGTGTAAAGGACTTTTCTTTAGGTAAGAAAGCAAAATTTACAGTAAAAACAATTTGAGCATTTAAAGTTTGGATGAAAATCCAATCTTAAAAAAGCAGATCAAAGTTCTAAAATACCGAGTAAAGGAACATGACTTCACAATAAGGACAGTTTCATTTATTTCGTTATAACATTTTCTGCAGTGATTATGGCTTTAAATTAAACCTGCTGTAAATGAGGTAAACTCATTTAGCAGTTTGTAGGCAAATTTTCTGTTATTTTTCCCTCAATAATTAAATCGTAATGAACATCTAATGCTTTCTAGGATATGTAAGCTAACCACTTAATGAGGAATAACTAACATTTAAAAATTAAGTTTTTTTATTAGAGGCACAAATTTCTTATTTACATAAAACACAAAGTTACTATACAAAACACTGACAGAGCACTGAAATAAAAGTTCAATCATGCTTACAGGAATTTTTCCCCAAAACACTTAAATATCGTAATCCTTTATCTGTTAAAATCTGAAGATAATCCTTTTCTTTTCCTTTTATAATATGAATAGTCAAATACACAAACCAGAAAAAAGAAACCTACCAAGGATTTTCCTTTATTCATAAACACTACATTAGAAAGCCAATATGAGACTATTGTGATACTTGAGATGAAAAAATGTAGTAGGAAGCTATTGGGGTTGGTCCCTCCACCCAAAAAAATCGTAAACTCGAAAAAAACCACCAGAATCAACTATTTCAGAACTCTGGAACCTAACTGGACACTTAAAACATCCACTGAGTGTTTGCTAAAAGGGAGAGGCTGCTAGGAGAACCACCACGTGCGAACCAGTTAACACTGTCCATTCCTCAGCCCAGTCATGCATTCCTGGAGCAGCTGGTTGGTGCCAGGGCAGGCAATGGGGAACCTTGATATCAAAAAATTGGGGGGTTGCACAGTTTCATCTGGCAGATCAGAGACTGACACAATGCAGACACTTGTCTTCCTTAAAGCCCTTTCAAGCTGCAGGGGCTTCCCACAACATCTATTGAAAGATTTAAAGAGACAGCAACTTTTTTTTGTTGTTTAAGCCAAATATTAAAGAAAATCTTCATCAGGTCACTAGCTAACTACAAAGATTATGGAAAAGAAACTTCAGTGACCACACACACAACCAAGAATACACATTTGCAAAAACAGTTTGGGAAAGTCACAAACAGATGGCAGCAGCCTCAACAACACACACACACACACCTGTGGAGTCAGAGAATCTAGCTTCCAGAGCTACTACATTGTAATACAATGTCTGGGTTTCAACAAAAAATTACACAGCATACAAACAAAAAAACATGGCCCATTCACAAGGAAAAAAGCATTTGACAGAAACCATTCCTGAAGAAGTCCAGAATTTGGAATTAGTAGCCAAAGATATTAAATCAAGTGTCTTAAATATGCTCAAAGGGCTAAAGGAAACCCAATGACAAATAAAAAAAAAAAAAAAAAAAGGAAATAAGGAGAACAATGTATGGGGAAAATGATAATATCAATATACTGATACAAATACAAATTGGTACAAATTACAAAAAGTACCAAATAAGGGTGCCTAGGTGGCAAAGTCAGTTAAATGTCTGCCTTCAGCTCAGGTCATGATCCCAGGGTCCTGGGATTGAGCCCCACCATCAGACTCCCTGAGAGCCTACTTCTCCCTCTCCCTGCCACTCACTCCCCTTGCTTGTGCACTCGATTGCTCTGTCAAATAAATAAAATCTTTTAAAAAAATTTTAAAAAAGGGGGGGAGAAAGAGAGAGAGGGGTAGAGAGGAGGGGGGGAGGGGGAGGGGAAAAAAAAAAAAGAACCAAACAGAAATTCCAGAACTAAAAGGTATAATAACTGACGTGAAAAATTCACTAGCAGGGTTCAGTAGATTTAAATAGGCAAAAAAAAAA
The DNA here is from genome assembly GCF_002007445.2 of Ailuropoda melanoleuca. Classification (NCBI taxonomy): domain Eukaryota; kingdom Metazoa; phylum Chordata; class Mammalia; order Carnivora; family Ursidae; genus Ailuropoda; species Ailuropoda melanoleuca. Next base: position 66,426,646 of record NC_048232.1, read on the forward strand.
AAAAAAAGATCAGTGAACTTTTAACATAAGAAAGTCAAAATTATCAGTCTGAAGAACAGAAAGAAAAAGGATGAAGAAAAGCCTGAGGGGCCTATATACTCACACAGGCATCACAGGAGTCATAGAAGAGAAATTAAAAGGAGGAAAAATAATGATAATTCATAAAGTAGCTGAAAACTTCTAAAATCTGATGTAAAATATGAATGCACACATCCAAGAATCTCAACAAACTCCAAGGATAAACTCAAACAGATCCATGTCAAGATACTTTATATTCAAAGTGTAAAAACACAGAGATAAAAAATCTTGAAAGTAGGAAAGAAAAAGTAACTTCACACATAGAAGAGACCCTTAATATGATAATAGCTGATGCCTCATCAGCAACCATAAAGATCAGGCAGCACTAGAAATGATGTATTTGAAGTCTGGAAAGAAACAAAAATCTTATCTGGCAACACTACCCTTCAAGAATGAAGGAGAAATTAAGGCATTTCCAGATAAACAAAAGCTGAGGAGATTCATTAGTAGACCTGCCATACGAGAAATGCTAAAGGAAGAGCTTCCACCTGAAATGAGAACACTAGAGAGTAACCCAAAGTTACAAGAAGAAATAAAGAACAGTAGTAAAAGTTCATATATAGTTATAAAAGACAGTATAAGTGTACTTTTAATTTGTAAATTCTTTTTTCTCCCTTTTCCTATATGATTTAAAAGGCAAAGGTACACATATAGAAAAATGATGATAAATCTATGTTAATGGGCACACAATGTAAAAAGAGGCAATCTGTGACAATAGCAATATAGAGGGGGAATGATACAGATATACAGGATCAGTGTTTATATACTATTGAACTAAGTTGGTATTATTCAAACTAGGTTGATGTAAGATGTTAATTGTAATTCCCAAGTAACCATTAAGAAGTTAACTAAAAAATATTACAGAAAAGGAATATTTTACAGGAATATTACAGAAAAGGGAATCAGAAAACTACACTACACTACAAAAAAATCAACTGTGCAAAAAAGGCAATAATGAAGGAAATGAGGAACAAGAAACAAGACACATATAGAAAGTAACTAAATCGAAACAGTAAATCTTTCCTTATTAGTAATTACTTTAAATGTGGATGGTTTAAACTCTTCAACTGAAAGGCAGAGAACGACAGAATGGATTTTAAAAATATGGTCTATCTACATATTGTCTACAGAAGACTTAATTTAGATACAAAGACACAAAGAGATTGGAAGTAAAGGAGTAAAACATTCCATGCAAAGTAACTAAAAGAGCTGGAATTACTATATTTTTGTCAAACAAAATAGACTAAAATAGGGGTGCCTGGGTGGCTCTGTCGTTAAGCGTCTGCCTTCGGCTCAGGGCCTGATCCCAGGGTCCTGGGATCGAGCTCTGCATCGGGCTCCTCTGCTGGGAGCCTGCTTCTTCCTCTCCCACTACCCCTGCTTGTGTTCCCTCTCTCACTGTCTCTGTCAAATAAATAAATAAAATCTTAAAAAAAAAAAAAGAAAGACTAAAAAGAAAAAAAAAGGTTACTGGAGACAAGGAAGGGCACTCTATATTAATAAAAGATCAATATATAACAATTATAAACATATACATACCTAACAACAAAACCTGAAAATATATTAAAAAGTTAACAGAATTGAAAAAAGAAATAGATGGTTCTACAATAATAATTGGAGATTTCAATACCCCATTTTCAACACTGGATAGCAGAACCAGATATACAATCAATAAAGAAATAAAAGACCTGAACAACAAAGATATCTAGTGTACTAGACCTAACTAACATATATAGAATGTTTCACCTAACAACAGGAGAATACACATTCTCCAAGTATAAACAGAACATTCTCCATGACAGACATTAGTAAGACCACAAAAAAAGTCTTAATAAATTTAAAAAGATTCAAATCATGCAAAGTATGTTTTCCAATCACAATAAAATGAAACGGGAAATCAGTAACAGGGGGAAAAAATGGAGGGATGCCTGGGTGGCTTAGTCAGTTGAGCGTCTGTCTGACTCTTGGTTTCAGCTCAGATCATAATCTAGGGGTCATGGGATCAAGCTCCATGTCAGGTTACACACTCAGCAAGAAGTCTGCTTGGGATTCTCTCTCTCCATCTGCCCCTTCCCCCTGCTGTCTGTCTGTCTCTCTCTCTCTCTCTCTCTCTCTCTCTNAGGGGTCATGGGATCAAGCTCCATGTCAGGTTACACACTCAGCAAGAAGTCTGCTTGGGATTCTCTCTCTCCCTCTCCATCTGCCCCTTCCCCCTGCTGTCTGTCTGTCTCTCTCTCTCTCTCTCTCTCTCTCTCTCACACACACACACACACACACACACACTCACTCTAATAAATAAAATCTTGAAAAAAAAAACTAGAAAATTTACATATATGTGTAAATTAAACAGCATACTCTTAAATAACCAATGGATCAAAGAAGAAATCACAAGCAATATTACAAAATACCTTGAAACAAATGAAAACAAAAACACAACATATCAAAACTTATGGGATACAGGAAAAAGCAGTGCTATGAAGAAATTTACAGCTGTAAAAACTATAATAAAAGAAGATCCCAAATCAACAACTTAACTGTATACTTTATTGAGCTAGAACAGCAAATGAAACCCAAAGCTAGCAGAAAGAAATAATAAAGAGTATGCTGTAAATAAAATAGAGATTAGAAAAAAAACAATGGAAAGTCAACAAAACCCAAAGTTGGCTCTTTGGGGAAAAAAGTCAACAAAATTGACAAACTTTTAGCTACATTAACTAAGAAAAAAAGAAAGGACCTAAATTACTAAAATCAGAAATGAAAGTGAGGACAACCTATCAATTACACAGAAATAAAAAGGATTACAAGAGATTACTATGAACAACTGCAACTGGATAATTAATGAAATGGACAAATTTCTGGAAACACACAAACTACCAAAACTGACCCAAGAAGAGACAGACAATCCGAACAGACCCTCAACAAGTAAGCAATTTGATCAGTAATCAAAACACTTGCAACAGATAAAAGCCCAGGTCCAGATGGTTTTACTGGTGAATTCTACCAAGTCTTTTCTTCTTTTTTTTTTTTTTAAGATTTTATTATTTGAGAAAGAGAGAGAACACAAGCAGGGGCAGCAGCATAGGGAGAGGGAGAAGCAGGCTCCCCACTGAGCAGGGAGCACAATACAGGGCTTGATCCCAGTACCCTGGGATCATGACCTGAGCTGAAGGCAGACACTTAACCCACTGAGCCACCCAGGAGCCCAAATTCTACCGAATATCTAAAGAAAAATTAACAAGAAACCTTCTTAAACTATTCTAAAAAACTAAAGAGGGGTGTCTGGGTGGCTCAGTCAATTGTCTACCGTTGGCTCAGGTCATGATCTTGGGGTCCTGGGACAGAGCCCTGCATCAGGCTCCCTTTTCAGTGGGGAGTCTGTTTCTCCCTCTTTCTCTGCCCCTCCCCCTGCTTGTGCTTGCTCACAAGCGCTCTCTCTCAGTCTTAAAAACAACAACAACAACAAAAAACAAACCCTAAAGAGAAGGGATCACTTCCAAATTCATTCCATGAGGCCAGCATTACCCTGATAACAAAGCCAGACAAAGACACTATAAGAAAATTACAGGATACTATTGATAAAATACTAAAACCAAAACACAAAAATAGTAATACTAAATACTAAAATTATTAATATCCTTTATGAATTGCAGAGTAAAAATCCCTAATAAAATACTAAGAAATGAAATTCAACATCATAAAGGATCACACTTATGACCAAGGAGGATTTATTCCCAGAAGGCAAGGGAGGTTTGATATGAGAAAATCGTCAATGTAATAACACCACATCAACAGAATGAAGGACAAAAACCACATGGACATCAACTAATGCAGAAAAAGCATTTAATAAAATCCAATACCCTTTAATGATAAAACACTCAAAGAAGCAGGAATAGAAGGGAACTGGCTCAACATGATTAAGGAGGTATATGAAAAATCCACAGCCAACATTATACTCAATAGTAACAACCGGCAACTTTTCTCCTAAGATCAGGAACAAGACAACGATGCCCATTTTCACAATTCCTATTCAACACAGCTGGAAGTTCTAGCCAGAGCAATTAGGGAAGAAATAGAAATAAACAGCATCGTAATTGAAAAGGGAGGCATAAAACTATTTCTGTTCACAGATGACAAAATTTTACATGTGGAAAACCCTAAAGAATCCACATATAAAGACCTGTGTGAGCTGCTAAATGAATTCAGCAAAACTGAAGGATGCAAAATAAACACACAGAAAAGTTGTATTTCTATGTATTTACAATGAACAAATGAAAAGGACATTTACATGGCATAAAAAAACAATGAAATACTTAGGAATAACTTTTAACAATGCAGCACAAGACTTGTACACTGAAAACTACAAAATGTTGCTTTAACAAAGAACTAAATAAATGCAAAGATCCCACATTCATGTACTGGAAAATTTAATATTAAGATGACAATATTACCCAAAATGATCTACAGATTCAATACAATCCCTATCAAAATCCCAATGGTGTTTTTTACAGAAATAGAAAAACACATGAGGCACCTGGGTGGCTCAGGTTATAATCCCAGGGTCCTGGGATCCAGCCCCACAGGGGCTCACTGCCCAGTGGAGAACCTGCTTCTCCCTCTCCTTCTCCCGCCACCCCCTCCTCCTGCCCGGCGCCCCAGCTCATGTGTGCTCTCTCTCTCACTCAGTCTTACTCTATCTGAAATAAATAAAATCCTTAAGAAACACACACACACATCCTAAAATTTATACAGAATTCTAAGAAACCTTGAATAGCCAAATTGATTAAAAATTTTTTAATATGTAATGTTAGTCACCATACAGTACATCATTAGTTTTTGATGTACCCAAAACAATCTTGACATAAAAGAACAAAGCTGAAGGACTCACACTTCTTGATTTCAAAACTTATTACAAAAACACAATAATCAAAACATTATGGTACAGGCAGGAGAGACATAAATATCAGTGGAATAGAACTGCGTCCAGAAATACACCTTCATCTCTATGATCAATTGATTTTCAACAAGGTTGCCAAGACCATTCAGTGGGGAAAGGATAATGTTTTCAAAATTGTTGCGGGGGTGGGGGGAAAAGTGATGCTGGGAAGGGGTGCATTGGTGGCTTGATCCGTTAAGCACTGGATTCTTGATTTCAACTTAGATCATGATCTAACAAGGGTGGTGAGGTGTGTGTGTGTGTGTGTGTGTGTGTGTGTGTGTGTGTTCATTCATGGATCAAAGGCCTCAATCTAAGAGCTACAGCTATAAAACTCTTAGAAGAAAGCATGAGAGAAATATTCATGGTGTTGGATTTAGCAATCATTTCTTAAATATGACACCAAAAGCACAGGGAGTAAAAAAGAATAAAAACAGGCAAATTAGACTTCATTAGAATTAAAACTTCTATGCATCTAGGGACAGCATCAAGAAAGTGAAGAAGCAACGTGGAGAATGGAAGAAAATATGTGCAAATCATATCTCTGGTAAGGATTTAATATCCAAAATATATTAAGAACTCTTATAACTCGGGGCGCCTGGGTGGCACAGTTAAGCGTCTGCCTTTGGCTCAGGGCGTGATCCCAGCGTTCTGGGATCGAGCCCCACATCACGCTCCTCCACTATGAGCCTGCTTCTTCCTCTCCCACTCCCCCTGCTTGTGTTCCCTCTCTCGCTGGCTGTCTCTGTCAAATAAATAAATAAAAATCTTAAAAAAAAAAAAAAAAACTCTTATAACTCAATAACAACAAAAAACAAACGTGATTAAAATATGGGCAAAGGACTTGAATAAATATTGCACCAAGGAAGATTTACAAATGGCCAATAAGTGCATGAAAAGAGACTCAGCATTACTACTCATTAGAGAAATGCAAATCAAAACCACAATGAGATATCACTTCACAGCTACTAGGATGGCTACTACAAAACAAACAAAAACAGAAAATAATGAATGTTGTTCAAAAAGATAAAGAGAGAAAGCAAATCACAAATGCTGGTGAGGATGTAGACAAATTAAACACTGGTGCGTTGCTGGCGGGAACATAAAATATGCAGCCACTGTGGAAAACCATCTGGGAATTCCTCAAAAAGCTAAACACAGGATAATCTTCTGACCCAGCAATTCCACTCCTAGGGATATACCAAAAAGAACTGTAAACAGGGACTCAGACACTTGTATACTAATAGCAGATTTAATAATAACAGACAAAAGGTAAAAACAACATAAGTGTCCATTAACAGAGGAATGGATAAAATGTGAAAGACACACGTATAGAAGAAAATACATTTCTGCAGTAAAAAGAAGTTCTGACACATGCTACAACATGAATGAACCTCGAAAACGTTATGCTAAATGAAATAAGTTGAACACAGAACAAATATTATGATTCTACTTATATGAAATATCTAGAACAGGCAAATTCATAGAGACAGCAGAATAGAGGTTACCAGGGGTAAGAAGGTGAGAGCAATGAGGAGTTGTTATCTAATGGGTACAGTTTTTGTTTGGGATGATGAAAATGTTCTGAAAATAGCAGTGATGGTTTCACAACATTCTGAATGTATTTAATGTCACTTAACTGTACAATTTTATGGTCTATGTATTTTACCACAATAACTTTTTTTTACTGTGCCAGCACACATTTATATAGGTTTTTCATCAAGCCTAAATATGGCCAATACCTTATTTTAGTAAAATTTTATTAGAAGAACTAGCTAAATAATTTCAATGTGAACTGTCAACCTATACCAATTATTCTGAACACAACAGAGTAAATTCTTGGATTACTGCTTATGGTTAGGATGAAGAAACTCGTAAAAGACTATCGTTGCTCCCACCTCCTTAACAGTAAGAACAAGCCAGAGACTATAAAAATCATAGATTTTTTAAAAAATTCAGAGAGCTGAGATGCAAAGAAACATAAGTGAACTAAATTCCTATGGGAACAAGCCCTTTCCAGGAATGAAAACATGGCTGAGGTCATGGTGAAAAGAAGAGTGAAACTGCTACAAAAGGGGGAAATTAGCCCAATGTTTAGCAAACTTTTAAGGAGAGCATGGGGGGGGGCTGGCAAGACAGATTTAGCAGCCACATTCCCAAGGTAAATCTGCACTTTCTCAAAAGGGTTGCTGGAGGGGAGGGAGGTGGAAGGATGGGGTAACTGGGTGATGGACATTAAGGAGGGCATAATGAGCACTAGGTATTTTATAAGACTGATGAATCACTGAACTCTACCTCTGAAACTGGTAATACATTATATGTTAATTGAATTTAAATTAAAAAAAAAAAGAAAAAGAAAAAAAGATGCTTTCCAAGTACTGGAGCGGCAAGAGGGGAATGGGGAGGTAGGGCTGCAAAATGCTGGGAATAGGGCTACAAAGCTAAGAGAAAAATGTCCCCAAGGGGCACCGGGCCTTCACCAAGTCCAAGGCCATACCCTCTAAAGGATGCCTTGAGGGTACTAGGTAAACGATTTCTCCAGAAGAGAGAAAAGCCTGGGGTGGGGCTTAAGAGAAAAGAAAATGTCTCAGCTGCTTAAAATCCCAGCAGCTATGCTGTGAAACAGAGATATCTTACAAGTGCTAAGATCCCAAGACACAATGAAGGGAAAGTCTTGATTATGCACTCAAAACATCTGATACCAATGGTGAACTAGGTAAAACTTAAAGCTGTAACAGAGTCAGGACCCCAATTAGGCCGTTTTCCTACTAGTATTGTATTTCAGCTATTCTCCTTCAACTATGTCATGGAGATCTATTTATGTAAATGAATGTAGCTATACATCATTTTAAATGACTGGGTCATGCAGCAGACATGTTTTATACTACCTTTTTCATCACACAGAATATTAAGACATGTATTTAAGGATAAGATTTAAGAAAATTAATATATTTTACTGCTAGATCAAAACCTTAAGTCAAATTGTTTCCTTCCTTGCAAATGCATATAGGGGAAGAATGCCATTGCTATGATCTGAAAAAAGGATCCAGTAGTTGTCTACACCATTGCATATGTACCATCAGAGCAAATGTCCACAGTTTTAAAAAGTCAAATAATGTTTTAGTACTATAAAAATAAAGTTTTGATCTTGCAGGCTCCCTGAAAGGGTTTCAGGATCATGGATCACACTGTGAGATCTACCAGGTTAGTTTCCCAAACTTAATTCCAATTAACTTATCTTAGCAAACTGAACATTAGTAATTAAATAAGGTTAATGATCAGCCATTGATAATAAAAATCATACAATCAAAATTACCAACTGCTGAGCACAAGAAAAAGAGCAAGTTTAGGAGAGAGAAAATGAATTCAGGATCGAACCTACTGGAGCAAATTTAACGAATTAATGAATTTAATGAATCTAGAACTCAGAAAAAAAGGCAGTCTAAAGTATAGATCTGAGAGTTACATTTATAAAACTGATTAATGCCAGGAAGAATACAGGTGGTAAGAGGGAAGGTCAGAAATGGGAGGAATGCCTATAATTAATAAGTGGATAAAGGGGAAGTCATCAAAGTACTTCCAAAAATAATGAAACAGACACAAATTGTGACAAATGAAAAGATGTTAGAGACCATCAAGGTCAACCAATTCATTTTTCTGGTTAAGGAAACAGAGCCTGAAGAGGATCAAAAAAATGATTTGGCCAAGTCTCTGAAAGTGAGAGCATCAGGCCTTAAAATGTCACTTTAGGGATCCTAATTCAGTTTTCTTTCCATAGTCCCAAATTCCAGAGTTAGGAAGCAATTCCTTCGTATTCTAGCTAGAGAATTAAAACCTAGCATCAGGGACAGAAATCAAGGAAAAAATAACACATGTATTTCCACTTCCTCTAAACCCTGCTCCTCTTACTAGTTTTACCCCACAGTCAATGCATCACCCAAGCCTGTAGGCTCTTCCTTCAAAATATATCCAGAGTCTGACCACTTCTTACCACCTAAACTTCTAAAATCTTAACCCAACCCTGATCACCTCTATGCCTAGAATATTTAGAGCATCCTACCTGGTCTTCCTGCTTCCACCCCACCACCTTCCCCCTTCATGCCCCACTGACCAGTGTGTATTTTCAATGCAGCAGCCAGAGTAAACATACTAAATAATAAATAACATCATCCCTCTTATTCAAAATCCTCCAAGTATTGGCACTTTACTCAGTAATTAACCCCAAAGTCCTTAAATGGCTTACTAGGCCTTATATGACCTGTCTGGCATTCTCCTTTTTTAACCTCAGCTGCTACTATTCTGCTCCCACCTACTCCATTCTAGCTGTACAGCAGTCTCTGCTGATCCTGCCTTTGTACTTGCTCTTCCTCCCCCTGGAGTGCACTTCTCCCAGATATTCTCACCACCTTCTGGGTTCTACTCAAACAGCACTTCCCTGGTCAACCCGCATAAAAGTGACAACTCTGTACCCAGGTTACACTCTATCCCCCTTCCTTGTTTTAATTTCCTCTATAGCCTGCCTGGCTTGACACTCTAAATGCTGGCTTTATTGTTGATTCCCTCCACTAGAATTTAATCTCCTTGAGAGCAAGGACTTAATGTTTTGTTCATTATTGTATTTAGTACAAAACCCAGCATTTAGTACAAAACCTGGCACTCAACAGGCACCAAACCTCTTGAACGAAAGAATGAAAGCAAACAACAGAGATAAGTAATCTTTTATAATCTCAGATCTTTCTATTTAAAGTCAATCTATTAACTAGCAAAGTTTTAAATCACTGTCCCATTCTGAAGGCTCTACTTAGGTTTTCACTCTTATGTTAAAAAGTTTTTATTTATTCATTCAACAAACATTCACACAGAGGCCTTGTCATGTCCCAGGCAATATGAGACACTGAAGGCAGAAAGAGAAATAAAACATGAAATCTGCCCACAAGAAACTTAGTCTTAGAGAGGTGTTATATTATTTCCAGAACAATAAAGTTGTAGTACTGCAAATGAGGGTAACTGAGGTTGAACACACTATATGTTGTTAAAATTGTTACAAAAGCCAAACAATTCATTCAACAAAGAAAATAGCCAAATGTAATTTTCATGAAAACTGCTTCATCAATTTGACAACTTATATAAAATTTGATTGGCTAAAAAGATCAAGACATTTAGTTCACTATACTGGAACATGAAATGATGTCCCCCTTATTCATCTTTACTCATTATCCCTTGGGTTCAGTAGCATCTTAGACAAAACCTAACCAGTCACCAAGAAACCTCTAACAGGCATATTAATGTTGCATCTCAATACATTCACTGGGATAAATAATCCCCAAATCCTTCTGGCTTTTCACTAGAAGTTATTTTAGCTATTTTCTTTAAATGTGTATTTTTTCTGGGGTGCCTGGGTGGCTCAGTCAATTATGCCTCTGCCCAAGGTCCTGGGATCTAGCCCCTGTGCAGGGCTCCAGGCTCAGCAGGGAATCTGATTCTCCCTCTCCCTCTGCCCCTCCCCCACCTCATGCTCTCACATGCTCTCTCCTCCTCTCAAATAAATAAAATCTTTTTTAAAAAGGTTTAAACACGTATTTTCACTTACATTGCCGGACAATACATTGAAATTCAAAATATCATTAAAACCTGATTTTTAAAAATCACTCAAAATGTAGATATTTTCATCACAAACAATAAATTGATCTGCAGATGATAAATGCCCATAGAAAGGGCATTTGTTTGAAACAGCTGTTCAGTTTCAGTGAATTCAGAAAGTCATCTATTAGAAATGTCATATGATGTTTTTGATAATAATGGTCTTACTCACAGCTAAACCAAGAGAGCAATTGTAATCATTTGAGGTAGTGCCTCATTTTGACACACAAATGGTTATATACAAAAAGGGAAAGGCCCACTGAAAAAGCAGCAAATATTTGAAAACAAAATAGTATATGAAAAATTTAAGACTTCATTAATTTTTATTTATTCTTTCATAAATGGATCAAATTCTTTTATTATTTACTCCAGCTAAATTAATTTTACCAAATTCTCCATGACTAAATAAAAAGCTTTAAATTAAATTATAAAACCAGGGGTTCCCCGAAAAATACGAACTGTTTTTTTCCTTTTTTTTTTAATTTTAATTTTTTAAATTTTAATTAGGCTCCATGCCCAATGTGGGGTTTGAACTCAACAACCCAGAGATCAAGAGTTGATGGCTCTACCAATTGAGCCAACCAGGTACCCCTACAAACTGTTTTTAAAACACTTGCTCTGACAATTATCTCCTACACCCTTGAAAAATCAATCATCTTTGATAGCTACTGAAACATCACTACTATAAAAAAAAAATTTAAACTTCCCCACTGTAATTCAAAAACAAAGAAAGCAATTCAAATTATCATTCTATATCTCAGTTCAGTGGTGAGAGCTCCTAAACATGGATTTGCATGTAAGTACTGTATTTCTCAAAGCAGAACTACAGAGAGGTTAAAGTAGACCAATTATTCTGGATTTGAAATAACTTAGTCCCTCGAAAACTAATAATTTTAAACAATACAGGAAGTACTGGGAGTTTACAGCTTTGTGTTGTACCTGACCTATCTTCTCTCTGGAGTAATCCAGCTTATTCTATTTGGTTAAGAGTCAACTAGTGATAATATTTTAGGACAGTAATTTCAATGTCCTTCTTGTGGAAAGTAGTTTATATAAAATGTTTCCCAAGCATTATAGAAAAAAACAGTATCCTTCTAAAAGCTTTATTTCTAAGAATAGAAAATAATGGCACTGAAACTAATGAAACAAAACTGATCTAGGCACTTTTCAATTACAAGATCAAACAAAGTAACTACATTTCCACTATTGATTCATAGATGGGCCAGAAACTCAAAGATCATTCTTTACAATCTCCATTCCCTCAAATGCCATATCAAATTGGATCATCAAGTCAAACTGTATTACTTTCATATCCCTCACAGTCCCAATCCCATCCCCTTCTACCTCCACTGCTAAGCCTTAGTTTAAACCATAGTAATTTATTACCTAAATCATTACAACAAGGCTCACAAATAGCTTCCCTGGTTCTTTCAAAAGATTGATAAAATAGGTAAACCTCTGGCAATCCTGGCCAAGAAGAAAAAAAGTAATAGTATTATTATAACAATGGTGAAAATTAATTAGATATCCTTTTGTAAAGTTAAACATTGCATACCCCATGAGCCTGCAATTCTTCCTCTGGTTACAATTCTGAGAGAAATTTTAACACATGTTTACCCAGAAATATGAGTAGATGCTCATAGCAACATGTCTCTAATTGGATAATACTGGAAACAACCCAAATGTCATAGTAAGGAAAATAGATCGATTATGTTAAGTTTGCAGAACGGAATATTATATACAGCAGCAAAAATGAATGAACTACAACCACATGCAACAAGAATGAATATGAGTAACACAATATCTAATCAAAAAAAAAAACAAATCCAGAAGACTACATTTTAGCATATTCTTTTTATAAAAACAAAAACAAGGAAAAAATACATTGTTTAGGTAAACGTATTTATAATAAAACTTTTATGAAATGTAAGAGACTGAAATACAAAGTTCAGAATGATAGCTACCATTTAGGAAGAGGCAAGGAGAACACACAGGAAGATGTAAGTTACTGGCAATGCTTGAGAGTTACATTCACAGATATTATTTTACTAAATAAAGTATAAATACACTCTATATAAGATCATGCACAGACCAGTAAGAATAATGCGTCAAGAGCCAAGAACAGTGATTGACACAATTCTGTGCAAATTGGTGGGAAAATGTTAATTAAGTTTAGGGGGAAAATTAGGACTGAAAGGAAAGGCATAATTAAAGATTGAGAGGATTAAAAATCTTAAGAGACTAGTGGATTAAAAATCTTAAGAGAATAAGTGAAATGTTTTAATAATAAAAAGGACATAGGGCTAGAGTCAAAAGGGTTGATTTCCACCCCCCCCCCAGTCCTGCCACTAAGTAACTGAGTAATCTCAGGCTAGTCACTTAACTCATTTAACAGATGACCTTCCAAAACAGACTATGCTCAGATGGATTTCTTTATTTTCTGAAACAAATGTCTTATATTTAATGTTATCAGGTATGAAATCCGGTCCCTTCTGAAAGATGTACCATTCCATTCTGGGCTTCCCTACTTTTCCTGGCCTACCAACATTATCTAATACCTGTCACTACACTTGTGTCCACAAATAAAAACAAGGCACCTAACTAATCATTCCAGGAGATTCTCTTTGTAACTTCTACTGGTACTACAACCACTTACGCTGAACTTCAAAAGATAAACCCTGGGGAAAAAAAGTTTTTATCTCACATGTGTTTGCTCAATAAATGTTCGTACAAAAAAGTTGTATTGATTAACACCAATTATATAAGTCAGGATCGAGTAGGTTATGCTACAATAACAAACACCAACAAATCTTGGTGGCTTAAAATAACTAAGATTTTATTCTTTTATGCTGTATGCTCACTGAGAGTTGACTGGAGTTCTCCTCCAAGTCTTCAGGGACCTAGGGTAAAGTAGCAGCCACCATAGGAAGGAGACAGTGTGGCAAAGTATATACTGACTCTTAAAGCTTCCATCTAGGAGTATCACACATTACTTTTACTCATACTTCATTGGCTAAAATCAAGTCACACAGCCATGCCTAATTTTAATTTGGCAGGGATACCTACTATATTCCAAAGAGGAGAGTAAAAATATTGTGAACAATTTTCACAACTTCACAATTTGGAAATATCAAATGAAATGTTAACATACTATGATGTATTAAAAATTCAAGAATATAAAAAGATAATCAATGTACTCAGTTTTGAAAAGATTTACCAACACATATATGCGAACAAATTGGACAACCTAGAGAAGATGGACAATTCCTAGAAACATATAAACTACCAAAACTGAAACAAGAAGAAATACAAAATCTGAACAGACCAATTCCCAGCAAAGAAACTGAATCAATAATCAAAAAACCCCCAACAAATAAAAGTCCAAGACCAGATGGCTTCACAGGCAAATTCTACTAAACATTTAAAGAAGAGTATGCCTAGTCCTCTCACACTATTCACTATTCCAAAGCATAGAAAAGGAAGGAAAACTTCCAAATTCATTCCATGGGGCCAGCATTACCGTGATACCAAAACCAGATAAAGACACCACCACAAAAGAGAATACAGGCCAATATCCCGGATGAATACAAATGCAAAAATCCTCAACAAAATACTAGCAAACCAGATCCAACAATACATTACAAAAATCATTCCCTTCGCTCAAGCGGGATTTATTCCTGGGAAGTAAAGGTGGTTCAATCTTCACAAATCAATCAATGTGACACATCACATTAATACAAGAAAGAAGGGAGTGAGAGTGCCTGGCTGATTCAGTAGGTGGAGTGTGCAACTCTTGGTAAGTTCGAGCCCCATGCTGCATGTATACATTACTTAAAAATAAAATCTTTAAAAAAAAAAAAAAGAGAAAGGATAAGAACCATATATCATTAGGTGCAGAAAAAGCATTTGACAAAGCACAACACCCATTCATGATAAAAACCCTCAACAACGTAGTTTTAGAGGGAACATAAAATTATAAAGGCCTCATATGAAAAACCCACAGCTAAGATCATCCTAAATGGGAAAAAAACTGAGAGCTTTTTCCTCTACAGTAAGGAATAAGACAGGGATGACCACTCTCATCACTTTTATTCAACACAGTACTGGAAGTTGTAGCCACAGCAATTGACAACAAAAAGAAATAAAAGGCATCCAGATACGTAAGGGGGGAATAAACTTTCACTATTTGCAGATGACATGATACCATACATAGATAACCCTAAAGACTCCACCAAAGAACTGCTATTACTGATAAACAAATTCACTAAAGCTGCAGGATACAAAACTAATATATAGAAATCTGTTGCATTTCTATACATTAAAAATGAAGCAAGAGAAATTAAGAAAACAATCCCATTTAGGAGTGCGTGGGTAGCTCAGTCAGGTAAGCATCCAACTCTTGATATCAGCTCAGGTCATATCTCAGGGTCATTAGATAAAGCCCTGCACTGTACTCTGAAAACTATAAAACACATGTAAAGAACACATGAAAGAAATTGATAACACAGGGGTGCCTGGGGGGCTCGTTAGGTTAAGCATCTGCCTTCAGTTCAGGTCATGATCCGGGGTCCTAGAATTGAGCCCCATGTCAGGCTCCCTGCTCAGTGGGGTGTCTGCTTATCCCTCTCCCTCTTCCCTCCCCCCAGCTCGTACTCTCTCTCTCAAATAATTTCTCTGGAAAAGAAAAAGAAGAAATGGAAAGACACCCCATGCTCATGGACTGGAAGAGCAAATACCGTTAAAATATGTTTGCTACTCAAAGCAATGTACATATTTAATGCAATCCCTATCAAAATACCAACAGCATTTTTCACAGAACCAGAACAAATAATCCAAAAATTTGTATGGAACCACAGAAGACCCTGAATAGCCAAAGCGATCTTAAAAAAGAAAAGCAAAACCAGAGGCATCACAATCCCAGACTTCAAGTTATATTACAAAGCTGTAGTAATCAAAAGAGTATGGTACTGGCACAAAAATAGACACATAGTTCAATACAACAGAATAAGAAGCCCAGAAATAAACCCACAATTATATGGTCAATTATCTTCAACAAAGCAGGAAAGAATATGCAGATGAGAAAAAGTCTTTTTAAATAGTGTTGGGAACACTGGAGAGCTACATGAAAAATAATGAAATTGGACAACTGTCTTGCACCACATACAAAAATAAACTCAAAATGGATTAAGCACCTAAAAGTGAGACTTGAAACCATAAAAATCCTAGAAGAGAGCACAAGCAATAATTTTTCTGACATTGGTCATGGCAGCGTCCATCTAGATATGTCTCCCAAGGCAAGGGAAATAAAAGAGAAAATAAATTATTGGGACATCAAAAAAAAAATCTCTGCAAAAGAAATGACCAACAAAACTAAAAGACAACCTACTGAATGGGAGAAGATATTTGCAAATGACATGTCCGATAAAGGGTTAGTACCCAAAATAAAGAACTGATAGAGCTCAACACCCCAAAAACCAATAATTCAATCAAAAATGGGCAGAAGACATGAAGAGACATTTCTGCAAAGAAGACACAGAGATGGCCAACAGACACATGTAAGACACATGAAAAGATGCTCAACAACAGGCATCATCAGGAAAATGAAAAATCAAAACCACAATGGAAATCATGTCAAACATGTCAGAATGGCTAAAATCAAAAACAAGAAACAGCAAGTGTTACAAAGGATATGGAGAAAAAGGAATCTTTGTGCACTGCTGGTGGGAACACAAAGTGGTGCAGACACTGAGGAAGACAGTGCAGAGGTTCCTCAAAAAATTAAAAATAGAACTACCCTACTTAGTTAAGTGTCCAACTCTTGATTGTGGCTCAGGTCTTGATCTCGGAGTCATGAGTTTGAGTCCCGCATTGGGCTCCGCACTGGGCATGGAGCCTACTTAAAAAAACAAAAACAAACAAACAAAAAAAACAAAAAAAACCTGCCCAATGATACAGTAATTATGCTACTAGATATTTACCGAAAGAATATAAAAACACTAATTTGAAAGGATATATGCGCCTCCATGTTTACTGCAGCATTATTCACAACAGCTGAACTATGGAAACAGCCCAAGTGTCCATTGACAGATGAATGGATAATGGATGGATGTGTGTGTGTGTATGTATAGTGTGTGTGTGTGTGTGTGTGTGTGTGTGCGTATAAAATGGAATATAATGGAATATTGTTCAGCCCTAAAAGAATGAAATCTTGCCATTTGCAACAACATGGATGGAGCTGGAGAGTATAATGCTAAGCAAAATAACCTAGTCAGGGAAAGACAAATACCACGTGATTTCACTCATGTGGAATTTAAGAAACAAACGGGAAAAGCAAAACAGAGACATACAGAGACACACACGCTCCAAAAAACAGACTTTTTTTTTTTTTTAAAGATTTTATTTATTTGACAGAGAGAGACAGCCAGCGAGAGAGGGAACACAAGCCAAGGGGAGTGGGAGAGGAAGAAGCAGGCTTCCAGCGGAGGAGCCTGATGTGGGGCTCCATCCCAGAATGCCGGGACCATGCCCTGAGCCGAAGGCAGACGCCTAACGACTGAGCCACCCAGGCGCTCCAAAAAACACTGTTAACAAACAGATGGTTACCAGAAGGGGAGGTAGGTAGCGGCATTGGTGAAACAGAGAAGGGGATTAGGAGTGCACTTGTTTTGATGAGCACTAAGAAATGTACAGAACTGTTGGGTCACTATATTGTACACCTGAAACAAATATAGCACTGTATGTTAACGACACTGGAACAAAAAGATTTAACAACATAAAAACTCAAAAAAGCAAATAATGAAAAGGCCAAATGACCAAATACCCACTAAAATTCTGAAAGATGAAGCAAAAAAATCCATACCCCTCAACAAGTATAAAGAAATTCCAAAGAAATACTTATTTTTTTCCCCTAAAATCTCAGTATTGTAAACCAAGACATTCAAATTATCCAGTTAGCTGATCAACAGATCCTCTACTACAAATAAGTAGGAATAGAAAGATGTCCTTAAATCTTTCATTTTGGAAAACAGTAACTAGAGATTTAAACTGTTTGATGATTTAAACTGAAGGGGTAGCCTACACTAAAGAGTATAACAATAGGAATGACATGGGTGCCAATAAGATGTACCATAGGGGCGCCTGGGTGGCACAGCGGTTAAGCGCCTGCCTTCGGCTCAGGGCGTGATCCTGGCATTGTGAGATCGAGCCCCACATCAGGCTCCTCTGCTATGAGCCTGCTTCTTCCTCTCCCACTCCCCCTGCTTGTGTTCCCTTTCTCACTGGCTGTATCTCTCTCTGTCAAATAAATAAAATTTAAAAAATCTTTAAAAAAAAAAAAAAGATGTACCATAATGGAGTTAAGGGTCTGGAACTAGGATATTTGTAGGTCAGGGTGACCCCACTAAATACTGAAGACAAAGTACATCGCAATCAAAACAACTAGAAGACTTGGAAACCCTCTGGGTGGTCCTGTATCAACCATTAATAATGCACTAATAACTAAAGTACACTGAAGTGCAGGGTTCACTCCACCAGCACAATGAAGGTGGAAGGGAAAGGGAAGCTTAAAGTCTTAATTAAAAGTGAGACATGACAGGTAGAGGCCTGATAACCTGGGAGGTATCATGATGAATGGATATGGATTCTTTCCTAGAACAGAGTTGTATAAGAGTTGGTGAAAATGTGGTGAGATAAATCACATTCAATCTCACAAACCACCGAACTAGAACAACTGAACCAGAAAACCCAAATCAAGCCTTAGGCATGTGACTTTTAGAAGAGTATTAAATAACCTTTGCTGCCATATTAACATCTGGTTTAAATATCTCAATATCTGAGGACCTTCAGATGCCAAAAATAATCAAAATAAGATCCTTCCCTACATTAGATAATTTTTGTCATGACTTCCGCCCTTTACAACCATATCTACAAGTATGTTCGTTAATTAAAGTATTTATTGAACATCTAGTTTATACAAATCCTGTGTTACGAAGTAAGGACAAAGAAACAAAAGACACTATTATTGGCCTCAAGTAGAGAAATAGAGAAAAGGAGGCAGTGACAATGAAGTGTAATAATGACGTATTCTCAAGCAGCTCTGGGACCACAGATAAGGGAGGACATTTGACAGAGAATACAGAGCACAAAGAAAGGTCCAGCACATTACAGAGGTTCAATAACTACTAAATGAAAAATGGTCTAATGTGCTCTCCAGGACTTTGGTTTGCAAAAACCTTTTTAACCAGTCTATTAGTCAGGTATCAGTCAAAAGACAGAAATCACACCAGTAATTTTAAAAGAGAATTTAATGTAAGTTGTTAACCATGAATTGGAGAACTGGAAAGGCAAAAAAGGAACTCATATAATCACGAAGAAAGTAATGACAGGAAGCAGCTATGACTCCCAGAGCCAAGGGAAACAAAAGGAAGTGACTGGAATTACTAAAATTCAAAGATTTGGAGAAACCCTAGAAAACTGGAGCCCAGATCTCTAAAAATAAAGCACTCCCTGAAGAACATGAAGAACCAAGAACTTGAGGAGGGTCCCTGCAAAACTGGGACACAAATCTCTGAGACGGAACAAAAGGCTAGTGATATCATCTAGGAGCGAGGTGATGAGGGTTCTAGGAATGTGGAAAAACTGCAAAATGGAGCCATTTGCCACTCCTACTCTTGCCAGGATGAAGTCCTATCGCTGTGAATATATTGATAGGAAGAAGTAAACATAAAGGAGCAAATCCCTTGCCACTCCTCCTACTGGCAGAATTTAATAGGGAACCAGGTGGTAAATGAGAAATATACTTTGTAGGGTTTCAGCTCCAACACCACAAAAAAAAGTTTAGAAGGATGAGTCTGAAGCTGATAAAAAAAAAAAATAATACCTTAAAAGCCAGCACCACCTATATGATTACTCCTCTCTATATACTCAAGGTAATATTCTGTAAATATTTAGAATTACAAAACTCTAGATAATTCAGCAATTTGACTTTTCTCATGACTTCTGAGGAAATTATATAAATAATCAACACTAAAATAGGGCATCTATTTTCACACCTCAAACTTTAAAAGAACAACCACCCATGCTGTACTCTATCATATACTTACGCAATGCACAGATCTTCAAAACAAAATCAGGATCTGAGTTGGGAAGAATCTTTTTTTTTTTTTTTTTTTTTTTTTAAAATTTTTTTTTTTTTTTTG
>NC_048232.1:66446651-66495945 GCF_002007445.2 Ailuropoda melanoleuca
TTAAAGATTTTATTTATTTATTCGACAGAGATAGAGACAGCCAGCGAGAGAAGGAACACAAGCAGGGGGAGTGGGAGAGGAAGAAGCAGGCTCATAGTGGAAGAGCCTGACGTGGGGCTCGATCCCATAACCCTGGGATCACGCCCTGAGCCGAAGGCAGACGCTTAACCGCTGTGCCACCCAGGCGCCCCGAGTTGGGAAGAATCTTAAGGCTCATATTTAGCGTCTACATGAAAACTTTAAAACTCTCAAGTATTCAAAAATCATCACAGGAGTAATGTGGATTAATGAAAGGCCTGAATTGCTAAAATTTTAGATGAGCACTATTTTATTACCTCAAAATATAAGTAGCTCTTTTAGACCAAATCTTTTCCTAGTGATTAATTTTAATATTTTTATTGCCTGAAATGTTCTGAATCCTCCTCTGGAATACCTGACTTATGAATACATCATTTCAAACATACCATATTTCACCAAATTTAAGATGCCATCAATTATAGAACACAGCACTACTGCACAAATCACTAAGGGGAAAAAATGCTGTAAGTCAAACTATGACTTCATGGGTTTTTTCATGGACTTTTAAGAATTCCTGAAAGAACTCTACCACATTGATAATCTAATGTACTGGGGTGCCTGGGTGGCTCAGTTGGTTGGTTAAGCATCTACCTTCGGCTCAGGTCGTGATCCCAGAGTTGAGCTCCCTGCTCATCAGGGAGTCTGCTTCTCCTTCTCCCTCCCCCACTCCGCTGGTGCCCTCTCTCTAATAAATAAAATATTTTTTAAAAAATAAACAATAAAATAAATAAAAAAACAATAAACAATAAAAAATAATCTAATGTACTGCTAAGGGGTATTATCTCAATATATTTGAATAATTTTTTTATTGCCAATTACTATTATACCAGTTCTTAGAGTGCATATAAGTATTTTGGTTTCTTAAACTTTTATTTTTATTTCCCTTGTAGTTTTTTATCTTTTTAGTTACTCAACAAATAGCAAAATACTAACCTTAGTTCATTTCTGTTCATTTCAAACTGGTGGGCTAAATAATTTCATTCAACATTTGCAGGGCTAGTTAGATTATGGTGATGATTGTACAAATGTAAATATATTAAAAACCACTGAATTATACATCTTAAACGTAAGTTTTACACAGAAATTATATTTCAACAATGCTGTTAAAAGTATATTTATGATAAATTCTGCTTTCTTACATCAAAACAGTTAAAGAAAATATTTACAGAGTACTCACGAAATAATTGTAAATAAATATATTACAAGATCCTCTAGTTCAGGTGTCAACAAACTTTATCTGCAATTACTCAACAGCAAATATTTTAGGCTTTATAGGCCACATACACAGTGTCTGCCAATTTTTTTAAAACAACCTTTAAAAATGTAAAGCCATTCTTAGCTCCAGAGCTATAGCTTGTGGACCCCTACTCCAATCACATACTACTACTTTTTCTGGCAAAAAAAAACACAAAAAAAAAACAAAAAAAACCACACCCTTTTGTTTCCCCCAGAAAGCAAGCAGTCAAATGTAGCCCATAGTGATAACAATATTAATGAGGAGACATTAAACACAAAAGCAGTTTTAGTCTTTGAGAAATTAATTTCACTTCTCATATACTGCTGCTGTAGAGGACATGGGGGAGGTAAAGACTAACAAAAATTATTTCCACACTATAAATCAAATATTCTAAATGTATCTTCTCAGCATCCAAGGTACATTAATTGAAGAAGCCAGACTTTAGACATGTATCATTAATAACTCATGTGCTATTCGCCTCCAAAAGATTTGAGGGGACCAAGACTCACAGATGTACACCCTATACATCTAAGCAAAATCCACATCACTTCCAGTTTTGCAAGGAAATAAAAATGTCATCAGTTAGAATGACTAATTAGAACTCCCAGGACAGACTTTTTCAACCGGGGTTCCACAGAATCCTAGGGTTCCATGAAGCACTACTTATTCAAGAAATTGTGACTTTAATAATAAACATTGTTTTTTGAACTTTGCACACTTTTGAAAGAGAGGTCACAGTGCTCCAAGGTGATCAAACAGCTCCATTTGCAGCTTTGTGTCAGCTCCTTAAGGTAGTACATTCTTTAGAAATTCCACATAAATTGAGTCATTTAAGAGTCTTTATTCTTACATGCTTGACTTCTTTACTCAGCATAATGATTCTTGTATTAATCCACGTTGTTATGTGTATCCACAGTTTCTTGCTGCTGCTGAAAAGTATTCCACTGTATGGATATACCACAATATCTTCATTAGCCTGTTAATGAACACTTGTTTCCAGTTTCTGAATACTGTGATTAAAGTTCCTATGAACATTCCTGTACAAATCTTTTTTGCTGGGTCATTATGGCAGATGTCCATTTAACTTTCTAAGGAATGGCCTGTTTTCCAAAGTGGCTGTACAAGTTTTATATTCCCACCAGCAATGTATATGTTCTAGTTACTCCACATCATCATAAACACTGGTATTATCTTTTATAATTCTAGCCATCCTGATGCATCTGTCATTTTAATTTGTATTTTCCTAGTGACTAATGATGTTGACCATCTCTTTCATGTGCTTAAGATCCATTCATAGAACTTCTTCAAGTTTTTGTCAACTTTAAATAGAGTTGTCTTAAGACTTCTTTATGTTTAAGTCCTTTGTCCGACATATGTATCACAAATATATTTTTCTGTTCTGTGGTTTGCCTTTTGTTCTTTTTTGTTCATTTTATGGTTCTCTTTGCATCCTAAAATTTTTGGTAAAATTTGTGGTATATCCCAAATATTTTTTCTATATTTTTCATCTTCAAGTTTTATATTTTCAGCCTCACAATTTAAGACCATTAACCATTTTCAATTACGTTTGTATTTGGTGTGAGGTAAAGGTCACTGTTCATTTCTTTACAGATTTTTTGTCTACTTGTTCTATCAGAGAGGTCTATTTAATCCACAACAATTGTGGACTTGTCTGTTTTTCCTCTTAGCTCAGTTTTTGCTTTACATATTTTGAAGCTATGTAATTAGGTGTATACAAATTAGAACTGTTATATCTTCCTAATGAATTCGTCCTTTTAACATTATTCCTTTTTATCTCCAATAATGTTTCTTGGCTAAAGCCACTGTATCTCCCATTCATATAGTCACACAAGCCATTTCTTAGTTAACATGTGCATCATGGTACATTGTTTCCCATATTTTTACTCTGAACTTCTGTTTATGCTTTGTAAACAGCATATAGTTGGGCTTTGCTTTTTTGATTCAGCCTGATAATGTCTTATAATGGAAACATTTAGTCCATTTGTATTTAATTACTGATGTAGTTGAGTTTAAGTCCATCATCTATTTATTTTCCATTTGTCCCCTCATTCTGTCCTTTGTTCTTCCTTTCCTTCCCTTTCTACTCAAATATTTATTATTTTATTTTGTGTACTCTATAGGCTTATCTTTTAGCATCATTCTTTCGGCGGTTACTGTAAAAGATACAAAAATGCATCTTTAGTTTCTATCTTAAATTAGTAGTACTTTTACCATGTCCCATACAAATAAGAGATTCTTCTAATTTAACTCTATTTACTTCCTCTTTTTGCTATTGCTATCATATAATTTCTTCTACGTGTTATACTGTTTTCCAATATAACATTTCCAATGGAATATTAGAAATTGTTAAAACTATTGGTTTAAGGGGCACCTGGGTGGCTCAGTCATTAAGCGTCTGTCTTCGGCTCAGGGCATGATCCCAGGATCCTGGGATCAAGCCCCATGTTAGGCTCCTCTACTGGGAGCCTGCTTCTTCCTCTCCCACTCCCCCTGCTTATGTTCCCTCTCTCGCTGGCTGTCTGTCAAATAAATAAAATCTTTAAAAAAACAAAACTATTGGTTTAAGCAATTAACAACCCTGACCACCATATTTAGCTATTCCAGTACTCTTCATTCTATCCTGCTTCTACGGGAGAATTTTTTTCTTTAGCCTGGTGTACTTCCTTAATATTTCCTGAACTGTGGGTATGCCACTGATTACTTCTCTCAGCTTTTGTTTATCCAAGAATATATTTATTTCATTTTTGTTTCTGAAGGATATTTTCACCGAGTACAGAATTACTGGTTATCAATTTTTTCTTTCAGCGCTTTACAGGTGTCATTCCACTGTCTTCTGACTTAGTCGGTTAAAAAGTCATCTTTGAAAATTCTTATTATTACTGTGTAACTAACATGTCTTTTCCCCCTTCTGTTTTTAAGATTATTCTGTTGATATGTGGGTTTTAGCACTGTGATCTAGAACTAGTGCTGAGGGAAACATAGCAATAGCAGGCAGACACAGTACTACAAACTCCTACTATTAGTTGTTAACTACTTAATAAATAGAATTATTAATTATTTCTTTTGGCTTAGTGGCACTATGAAAAAGTTTCCAAAACACTAAGGAAAGTGTTTGTTATTTATACTGTTTTGGGTTCACTGAGCTTCCTCCATCAGTGGTCTCAACAGTTTTGAAAAATAGCCATTATTTCTTCAAATATTGCTTCTACCCCTTTCCCCTATCCTTTTCATCAATGTCTTAATCTGCTTGGCTGCTATAACAAAATACCGTAGACTAGACAGTTTATAAACAACAGAAATTTCTCACAGTCTGGAAGCCAGAAGTCTGAGATCAAGGTGCCAGCATGACCTTGTGAGAACCCTCCTCTGTGCTGTAGACTTCCTGCTGTATTCTCACATGGTGAAAGGGGCTCAGGAGCTTTCTGAGGATCTCTTTTATATAAGCATTAATTCCACACATGAAGGTTCCACCCTCATGACCTCAGCACCATCCTAACACTTCGCATCCTAATACCATCAAATTGGGCATTAGGATTTCAACATGAAATTTGGGGGAACAAACATTCAGACTATAACACTTAGGGACTCCAATTATACATATGTTAAATCATCTGGTTGTGTTACACTTGTTTTTTATGTTGTTCTGTTTCTTTCCATCTTGTTTCTTTAGTGCTTTAAACATATCCTCACAACAACCCTCTCAGTGGGTACTAGAAAGAAACACAGGAAGTATTTTAGGAAATCACTTCAGCATGCTTGGTCTATACTACTTCCTAAATGGGAAAATGAAAATATTTTTCTCTATGTTTCACAAATAAACCAAAAACTGCTTTGAAAAAAAATTAAGATTAGCAAATTACTCCTCCCTTTTAGGGAAAATGCTGGCAATTCAGTTACCTTCAGTCTCATCCATAAAAGCTATTAAATATGTTCAAGAACTTAGGAGGTTATCACAAACAGGAGACAGAAAAAGGTATACAAGGAAGGTGCTTAATTTGCAGAAAGTATCACTTGGTTACGATAAAATCTTTTTCAGACACCAAACCTTTGTCTTTTTGCCTCAAATACTTTTTGTCAGTTTAACTTTCCTCTGAATATCTATACATTGTATTAATATTTATGTATCCATAAAAATTTTAAAGCCTTTAAATTACCCTTAAATATAGCTAAATAAAATTACTTTTCTCCCCAAAGATGAAATATGTATTAATAGCCACATGTAGATAATTTATCAATTTAGTTAAAATAACATGAATGGCATCACTATGTACCTTGCCCTATGGAGCTTATAAGCAGTCTTCACATCTTACATGGTTCTTAAAATGATTCTGTGAGGTAAAAAGGTGTACTTATTTACCATTCCTGTTATACAAATGAGAAAACAAAAGCTCAAAACTTAAGTGACTCACCAAAGAGTCACTGAACTACTAAGTAAATCCTGATAAAATAGAGACTTAAAATCTGTATGTTCCTTCAATTAATCTGCTCACAAATAAATTGGCCCATGTGCAGATTACAAGTGAAACACAAACTTCCTTTCCTTTTAATTTTTGTAATATTCTTGAGTAAAATTAAGTCAAAGTATGCATGATCATCTTTTTCAAAAGAAAAACCACACCTTAAAGCAATTTTAGTAATATTAAATTATCTGTAAGTCACCAAATTTCATTTACTGTTACACCAAAATGTGCTTCAAATATTTCCTTATGATGATTATTTTACTTGACAATTTTTAAAAGTATTTTTAGAACTAGGTTTGTACAAAGTAGATAATACTATAAATATTATCTTTGCAGGAGACCTGTAAACATGCCTCTTTCCTCCTTTGGTAGGCCTCTGAACATTTCTCATTGAGGAGAATCATAAATAAATTCCACACTCAATACCGCAAGTGGTTAGGAAAAATTTTCAACTATTCCTGGTTTTATTTCAACACTACTGAGAAGAGGTTTCTGACAAAGCGAAGGACAAAAAACCTCTAGCAAACCTTCCACTGCCATCCAGCCGTTCTAGACTAGCCGGTGTATTTTTTTTTTTTTTTAAAGAATTCTAATACAGTTCAAATCACTGTGCCAGGTTCATTTCAACTCCTTCACTGCCAAACCTGGGGGAAGAGACTGCTTCAGCTTCCCTGCCTTCTCTTTATCTGTGATGACCAACGTATAAAAGCCTCTGCTGTAGCAAACTTTAAACTTCACATTATCCTTATTTTTCTTGATCTTGACAGATTTGGCATCCTTTAGCCTGGCTGTGAGCAGAAAGTCCTTGATTTCTTCCATTTTGTCAGGCATAGCTATGAGCGGTGCAGGGGAGTTTGCAGCTTGCACCACTCAAAAGACGTACCCAGTATATTTTTAAATAAAGTTATTTACAATTATCAATAAACTTTTTGAGACCAGTACTGTCAAGTGTTAGACATTCCATCAGAGAAACAGGCCACACTCATTTACTGTATGAACACAGATGTTACCTTCCTCCGCAGCAAGTCATTTCTGTGATTACTTTTATGGGCAGTATAACCCAGTCCTTCAAATACGGGAAAGAAAAATAAATATCCATATGAAAAGTCCCTTAGTTCTAAGTATAATAAACCACAGCCACTAATATATTATAATAACATAAATTATACATAATATTTCTTGTTACATCTACTGTATTGCAACATATAGGACAAATAAGACATGAAGAAAAAAAATCATCTCTGAAAAATAAGTGGAATTATAAGCNTTATACATAATATTTCTTGTTACATCTACTGTATTGCAACATATAGGACAAATAAGACATGAAGAAAAAAAAATCATCTCTGAAAAATAAGTGGAATTATAAGCTATTTATTTATTTATTTATTTATTTTTTTAAAGATTTTATTTATTTATTTGACAGAGAGAGACAGCCAGCGAGAGAGGGAACACAAACAGAGGGAGTGGGAGAGGAAGAAGCCAGGCTCACAGCAGAGGAGCCTGATGTGGGACTCAATCCCATAACGCCGGGATCACGCCCTGAGCCGAAGGCAGACGCCTAACCGCTGTGCCACCCAGGCGCCCCAAGCTGCTATTTAAATTCAACTATACAGGGGCACCTGGATGGCTCAGTCAGTTAAGCGACTGCCTTCAGCTCAGGGCATGATCTCAGGGTCCTGGGATCGAGCCCCACAAAGGGGGTTTCCTGCTCAGAGGGAAGTCTGCTTCTCCCTTTCCCTCTGCCTCTCCCCTCTGCTTCTGCTCTCTCTCTCTCAAATATTTTTTAAAAATTTTAAATTCAGGGGCACCTGGGTGGCACAGCGGTTAAGCGTCTGCCTTCAGCTCAGGGCGTGATCCCAGCGTTATGGGATCGAGCCCCACATTAGGCTCCTCTGCTATGAGCCTGCTTCTTCCTTTCCCACTCCTCCTGTTTGTGTTCCCTCTCGCTGGCTGCC
Source organism: Ailuropoda melanoleuca (assembly GCF_002007445.2). Classification (NCBI taxonomy): domain Eukaryota; kingdom Metazoa; phylum Chordata; class Mammalia; order Carnivora; family Ursidae; genus Ailuropoda; species Ailuropoda melanoleuca. Next base: position 66,454,406 of record NC_048232.1, read on the forward strand.
TCTATCTCTGTCAAATAAATAAATAAATAAAATCTTCAAAAAAAATTTTTTTAAATTCAACTATCAAAAAAAAAAGAAAGTTAATGGTAACTCATGCTTGGTTAAAGTAACTGGGTATGGCTAAGATCCATAATTTGATCCTTACATAAGTCAATTAGCTTTGCACTACCAGGAATATCACATACCTATAACTCTGGACACTAAAAAATAGTAAATATATTTCAGTGGTCTTATGAGGATTTAGCCAAGATGATAGATGGTTCAACGCCATCAGTCATCAGGAGGGTATACAACTCCAAAGGTTGTGACATTGTGTAGATAGATACCTGGGTCCTGTTGTTTTCTTCTGAGTAGATACTCAAGTCAACAAAATACTTATAAAACACCTCAATACATTTTATTACCTCCATATTTCCTTTTTTACTCATTTCATGACATTTTTAATGATTGCTGCTCTTCCTCCTTCTTTTGTTCCAACTCAATACATCTTCCAAGAGTCAAGCACAGAGACTTTTATCGTGGCAGTAGGTAGTTCCCTTTGTATCAGGCAGATGTACAAAGTAAAACAGTAATTCTCAATTCTGTGGTTAATTCTTTCAATAAATATTCTATGCTCACATTGTAAGCAATTGAATTTCTTACTAACAGAGTAAGAAATATGTGAACTGTACTTAATGTACTAGAGTAAATTTAGGGTTATTTCTATAATAATGTCATTCCCAAAAATGAATGGGAAAGTGGCTTTGTAGTTTACGAGTTAGAAATTGCTCACAATTGGGGTGCCTGGGCAGCTCAGTCAGTTACGCATCTGACTCTTGGTTTCAGCCTAAGTCATGATTTCAGGGTCCTGGGATCAGGTCCCCCATTGGGCTCCGCACTCAGCACAGAGTCTGCTTGTCCTTCTCCCTCTGCTTCTCCCCCTCGCTCTCTCTCTCAAACAAATAAATAAAATCTTTAAAAAAAAAATACTGCTTACAATTTTCAGTCCCTCTTACCTACCCAGTAACTTATCATTTTCCATATATGAAATTATCTATTCTGTCATGTACAGAATAGCAGGAACAAAGTTGAAATCTCTAGAAAATAAAGCTCAATAAAACCTGGCTGGTATATGTGGAGAACAATGGGAGGCCTAGATTTATCAAGAGCAATGATCCGAAAATGTGTACATCAACAAACAATGATCTGCTAACACAGACAAAAGAGTTGTCACACTCTTGGTATGCTTTTTTTTTTTTTTTGGAAAAGGGTGAGTTTACAAACACAGTCCCAGGTCTATTTCACCTATACTGCATTTACAGTATAGATGGTCTAGAAAGATTTCAATAGAAAAAAAATAAGGGGAGGGATTATTTCTTTATTCAGCAAAGAACAGTAGTGTAAGAGTATTGTTGCTTTTTTTCTTCTGAATCCATCTGCATAAAGGATAAAGTCAAAAGGTCATAATCTTTAGATGTGGCTATATGTTCCCATGCAATTTTGTGGTTAGAAGTTAGGAAGTGACTAGAATTGTTCCCTGTTTCAAAGGTAGGAAATGAGAGGTTATCCTGAGGTCAGGATCTTCTAATGTGGCTCTTGATCTAAATTGTGTTAACTTGCTCTGCTCCAGGATGAAAGCAATTATGACCAGATCAATGTGCTCTGCATCTGGTTTAGTCAGCTGCTCCAGAGTAGGCAGCCAGCAAAACAGCTTTGGGGCCCTCTCTGGGCACTGTGCCTCCTAAGATTTGAGTACAGGCCAATCCTGTTGCCCACTAATTCTTAAAAGATATTTTCAGATCCCCAAGATAAGAAGTAAAATAAAGATAAATAGAAAATACCCTCCTTTTAATTTTCTAAGTAAGCTGTAACTGAAGTGTTCCATATCTCCATCTAATATTTACTAGAAAATGAAATATTTTAGCAACTCTATATGAAACCATTACACTGGCTCAAATGTCTTAGAAAAATCAGCTGATTCCTTGGAAGAGGAAATTTAAAAGAACTGTTTTTGGTTTTTTTTTTTTTAAGAGGGGCAAACAATGCTAGAAAGGAGAAGAGGATCCCAAAACCTAGGTAACTACAAAATCTTCTTAAACAAAATGGCTTGAATAAAAAATTTTGTAACTGTTGCTATAACTACAAGTGATCCTAACTACGAAATCCCACCATTATTCCAATTTTATTACAAATTCCATGTTAAAGTTTGAAAAAGTTATTCAGTCCTACAACTTTAAGTTAAAGTTCAAGAAAAATGTCTGCAATAGAAGGTACATTCACTGAAAATAAGAATTGGTGAATCAACCAGTCTGCTAATGAATTGGTAATACAGGGAATCAATCACTAAAGGGAAAAAAGTATACCTATGTACTGTAAGCATTTTAGCTTGAAACATTCAAATGTGCTTACCATTCTTTTGCTATGAGACCAAGGCCATTACACAGATTCCTTATATAAACAGTGTGCCAACACGGACTCTACAATTTCTAGTAAATTTCTTTAAACATGAAAGGAAAAGTTGAAAACACTGGTAAAGCAATTAAGGCCAAACTCTTCAAGATTTGTGTGACCTTTACAGACGTTTAAATGTTTTCATTACATCCAATTCCAAGGGATGTTTTATAGCAACCAGCCTTCATCAAGCCTTTCCAAAGTTTTCACAGAAATGACTCTCTTTATGCATTAACATTTCACCGGTTTAAATAATATTTGATTAAATTATGTGATTACAATAACAACACTGGAATACAACTGTTAAAAAAAAGTGTAAGTTCAAACTAAAGAAAAGCCTACCAGCTACCAGTTAGCATTAAACAAGTCACAGCCATCAAACAGTAGTCTCACAGAGGGAATGAAGGCCAAATTCGTTAGATCATCTACTACATACCCTCACTTGTTTTTCTTAAATGCTAGACACAAAGGTCTCTCCAAGCGTGCAACCATCTAGGACATCCAAAATACTTAATATGTTAACAAATTTCTTAACTGCAGTATAGGATGATTTGAACTGTCCTTTCTAAATGGAGTGCTGATGAACTATAATAAAATCTCCATGCAATTTTAAGTAACATTCTTAACCTAGAAAAGAAACAGATAAAAGGAAAAATGAAAATTTTGTCACATAATCTTTTTCTATTATTTTATCACTGGATGTTTGCACCTCTTAATTCCCTTCACCTATTCTGCCTATCCACACAACTCCCCTCCCCTCTGGCAACCACTAATTTGTTCTCTGTATTTATGAATCTGTTTCTGGTTTTCATGTGTTTGTTTTGTTTTTTAGATTTCACATAAAAGTGAAATCATATATTTCCCTTTCTCTGTCTTATTTCACTTACCATAATACATTCTAGATCCATCCATGTTGTCATGAATGGAAAGATTTCATTCTTTTTTAAGGCTGAGTAATACTCGAGTGTGCGTGTGTGTGCATGTGTGTGTGTGTGTGTGTATACCACATCTTCCCTAACTATTCACTTATCAGTGGACACTTAGGTTGCTTCAATATCTTGGATGTTGTAAATGCTGCTGCCATAATCAAAGGAGTGCATATATCTTTTTGAATTAGTGCCTAATCATCTTGTTAGGCCACCTCTGTGAATGTGATTATCTTTTTTCAAAATAAAGCTAAATTCCATATGAAAAGCTTTCCCTGGTCACCTGGTTGGCTCAGCTGGTTAAGCTGCTTGTGCCTGATTCTGGCTCAGGTCATGATTTTAGGGTCCTGGGATTGAGCCCCACCTCAGGCTCCACATTCAGCCAGAGTCTGCTTGAGGATTCTCTCTCTCCCTCTCCCTATGCTCCTCCCCTCGCTCTCTAAATCTTAAAAAAAAAAAAAAAAAAAAAAAAAAAAAAAAAAAAAAAAAAAAAAAGAAAGAAAGAAAGAAAGAAAGAAAGAAAGAAAGAAAGAAAGAAAGAAAGAAAACTTTTCCTATTTCACTTTTACAATAAATATTGTTTGAAATATGTGGGTGTCTGCTCAGATTTGCTGATTATTTTATATAGAAATTAAAATAAAGATTTACTATAGGATTTAATCAATGCTTAATAATCAGTTTTTTTCATGCCTTGGGACAAGGTTTATAGTGAGTTCCTAGGCACCTGAATACATGTTCATTTATATAACTGCTTTCATAACAGCAGGCTAAAATTCTGATTAAAATCCACGTCCTTAAGTGTGCAATCAATAGGAAAGAAAACCTAATGGTACTCACCAAGGCTCTCCACAACTCATGAGTAGTAAGAGACAGTAAAATGGGTATGAATTCATTATTACTGAACTCCAGAATGTATTTTACTCTAACTTCACTCAAATACTGGGGAGTAGGGAGAGAAATCATCATTAAATTACAAGGAGTGAGAATGTTCAAGTTAATAGATTTAAAAAGTGCTTAGAGCATTAAAATTCTTCTCAATGAGTTCAAAATAGACTCTCCTTTGTGATTCCAACTGCTTCCAAATATATGGATTCTTTTACCAAGAGAAAACAAAAAGGTCTTCCAGATTTTATCTGCAAATTAAAAAGTGGCAGCATAAGTCTCTTGTTTCAAGCATATCACTCCAATTAAGGTTTTCCCTGGAGCCCTAATGCATATTTACCTTCTGTGTACACATTTCATTAGTATTAGTATCTATCTCTCTGACATCCTCAGTGACACAAAAGGGCAGAGAAAGGTTTCTATTTTTTTTTCTATTCTTTCTGTATACAAAAAAGATTAAATTTAATGATTTTCACTGATGGTTCAAAAGACTTAGCTCTCAATAATCAACGCCCTAGAATGCAATATTATTTATAGTTTATTATAAAACCCGACACTGGTTTTGACACAAAATTTATTAAGGACAACACGAGACACATTTATTTGAGCGAATCTCTTAATATTAAAATATGAGCAACCTAAAGTTAACCAGGCACTTCACAAGTTTATGTCCCTATATACTAGCAACCATGTCCTTCGAAAATGATAACAAATGTACATAAAATGACTAGAACCTAGTGATATCAACTATTTTTCTCAAATGAGGTTTAAGTTTATGTACTTCCCTACCCATTAGATTCTCTAACAACATCATGTAAGAAGGTGTCTATCATGAATTTAAGGGGGAAAAAGCACTTAAAAAAAAAATCATTAATGTGAATTCAGGTAAAATGCATTTTAACTGCTAAAAGATCTTTTATCAATTTTCGCCTCTTACACAAGTCAAAGTAGTAAAATGTGCTATAACAATAACAAGGGAATAAAAAAAGATAAAATTAACCTTCCACAATATATAATTTTTCAGCATTTTAAAATATAAGATCTCTGTAAGACTTTTACTAGAAGTTAGTATAATCAAGGAAATAATGTCCTTCCCTTTTTTATGTAATAAAGTAGTAAACAGAACTATGTGCCAATCTGTTCTAGTTCTCTACTTACATTAACTCTTTAAACCATCACAGTAACTCTATAAAATCATTTAAATTATACTCATTTTACATATCTAAAGAAACTTAGCCACTGACGAGTTAAAAATTCACTGTAACAGCTAGTAAGCAGAAGAGCCAGTGGGAACCCAAACAGTATAATGCCCTACCCAAGTACCTGTTTTTACCGCTACATAACATCACCCATCTAGCACATAGATTCACTCAATAAATAAATGGCTGGCTGCTTAATAGTTTTTCTTCTAGGCGTTATAAGAATCAATGATTCAAAAATAAGGCACAGATTAACTCTTTTTCCTTTCTTTTTTCTACTTCTCTACCTACAAAATTGGGTATTCCTCACACTCTGCTCTCATAATCCTTACACGTACCTTTTATATAGCATCTTCCTACCTAATATGATTATAAACACTTTCAGAGAAGGAAGGACATTTTGCTGTTTGTGTTTTGAAATCCCATTCATTTCTTTGTGAAGGGTCTAGCTTTAAGAAAGACCAAGTGCTGGACAGAAGAACAGAATAGAGGGCAATGAAGAAAAAAAAAAGTCACTCTCTAGAATAACTTACAAATAAGGGAGACCCACATCTTATTGAGTTTAAAATATTTTGCATATTTAATCAAATAGTCCAAAACATATGCAACAAAGATTGGAACATTTTCAAACAAAATTGGAAAAACAGTGTTTTTCACTAACCTCTATTAACAGTAAGATTTTATTAGCAACTGAATACAACTCTTATCTTTTTTGATTCCCCTGAAAGCCTTATGAGTTGGTATTGATCTGCCCATTTTATAAATGGGGAAACAAACTCAAAAAATTTTAACAAATTTACCTGAGATCACACAGCTAGCAAGTCTGGCCATTTCCAATGATAATGTCCAAATGACATTAAAAAGGAGAGAAGGGTACAAAAGAACCAAAACCCATAGCTCCAAGGCTACTCAAAGTAGAGGATACCCAGGAGTACATTCCAAAACTGGAATTTGTTGAGTTACTGGAGCTTAAGAAAAATTGCCCTTAAGAATATCCAACAGAGAGGAAGGTGAAGTGCAAGATTAGGATCCAATTTCATTTTGATCTAAAGCAGAGGTTCTCAAAGTGTAGTCTGTGAAATCTTTACAAGAGGGCTGGGTCCTGAGATCAAAATTATTTTTACAATGACTCTAAGAAGTTATTTGCCTTTTTCACTTTTCTCTCAAGTGTACAGTGGAGTTTTCCAAAAACTACACTGCATGGAATATTGCAACAGACTGAAAGGCAAAAGTAGATGTGAGAATCCAGATGTTTTCTATTAAGCTAGACATGAAAGAGATTTACAAACATGTAAAACAATGCTAATATTCTTGCCATGTTATTAAAGTTATTTTTCATTTAAAATATGTGCTGTGATATATTAATTTGTAATGTTTCTTAATTTCAAGTAAATTAACATTACAGAACATAAAGCCCAGAAACCAAAAAGGTTGAAAGCCTGCTGCTCTAGATTCAGGATGGAAGATTGTGGTGGAGTATGAAACCCTAGGCTCACCCTGTCCCATGAATACAACTATACAACTATCAAATCATCCTAAATACCCCCAGAAATTGACCCGAAGACTGGCAGAACAAACTCCACAACTAAAAGAGAAGATGGCACACTGAAGAAGGTAGAAAATGCAGAGACAGGGTTTGGGAGAGAAACAGATCATGGCCACTGAGGTGGGAAGGGAGACAAAGCTGCAGAGAAGTGTGAAAGTCTGGCACAAAGAGGAGCACACAGGGCAAATCAATCCCCACAGCAATTGGCTTGAAAAGCAAGAAGGGCCAAATATCCTGAGTTCCTGCAACTAACAGGGTTAAAGCCTGGAATTTTAATGGCCAGCAGGCTTGGCTGGAATAGAGGCCCAAGGGCACAGTGCTGCTCTTGGAGAGAATGCAGCCAAACAACCCATGGACACACAGCATGGAAGCAGCGATCTGAAGAGCTCCTGGGGCACACAGTGGGAGTTTACTTGCTCATCTTGGAGCATGTCCCAGAGAGGAGCCTTCATGGAGAGGCTACATTTCCCTCTCCCACACCTCAGTATAAGCAAAGGTCTCCTGAGGCTATCAGTGCAGTGCCACCACTGGCTACCTAACTTGCTTACACCAAGCCCAGCCCTCCAGTGCTCCAGTGGAACTGCCCTTTCCAGTCTTACTTGCCTCAGTCCCAGCAAGGTGGGCCTCCTCCCCAACAAGACCAGCCCAAATTCCTGCCCACACCAGTCTCTCAACCCAGGAGTTTTGTGAGGCCTCAGTTCTGGTGGCAGTGGCAACAGGTCTCATTTCACAAGCAGACCAGAGCACACCTAGCTAAAACTCATCACATTTAGGCCAGGGACAAAACACTGCCCATGGCAGGCAACAAAAGCTTCTGCACACCACTGACCTGAAGGACAGAGCAGCCAGAACACAAAAGCAGAGTGCACACGGCACATGCTGAAGGCACTCCCTAAAGTGCGAGGCCCTGGGGAACAGGGAACACAGCACAGCAGGGCATTACAGAACCTCTTTTCATAAGGCCATTAATTTTAAGAACAGGAGACCTAAGCTGACTTTCCTAACACAGAGAAACAGACAAAAAGGTTACACAAAATGAGAAGACAGAGAAAACTGCCCCAAATGAAAAACAGGAAAAGGCCATGACCAGAGATCTAAGCAAAACTGATATAGGTAACCCACCTGAGGCAGAATTTTAAACAATGATCATAAGGATACTCACTGAACTTGAGAAAAAAGTGGAAGACATGAGTAAGACCCTTAACAGAGAGATAAGGAATAACACAGAAATAAAGGACTCAATAAACAAAGTAAGAAATACCTGATGGAATGAACAGCAGGCTGGAAGAAGCAGAGGAATGAATTACTGACTGAGAAGACAGAGTAATGGAAAGTAATCAAGCTGAACAAAAGAGAGAAAAAAAATCATGCAAAATGAGGGAACATAGGGACTTCACCAAATGTAATAACATCCAAATTATAGGAGTCCAAGAAGAATAGAGAGAAAGGGGACAGAAAATTTATTTGGATAATAACCAAAAACTTCCCTAATCTAGGGAAGGAAACATATATAGGAGGCAAGGGGAATTTCCATCAAAATCAACAAACGCAGATTCATACCAAGACATATTGTAGTTAAATTGGCAAAATATAGTGACAAAGAAAATTTTAAAAGCAGAAAGACAAAAGGAGATAGTAACTTAAAATGGAAAACCCACAAGGCTAGCAGGGGATTTTTCAGCAGAAACGTCCCAAGCCTGAAGGGCCTGGCATGATACATTCAAAGTGCTGAATGGGAAAAATCTACACTCAAGAAGACCATCCAGCAAGGCTACCATTCAAAATAGGAGAGATAAGGAGCTTACCAGACAAAACAAAAACAAAAAACAACTAAAGGAGTTCATGACCATCAAACTAACCCAGCAAGAAATATTAAGGGGGATTCTCTGAGTGGAAAGGAGAGAACAAAAGGTAAAAAAGGTAGGAAACAAAAAAAGCAGTAAAAAAATGAATATTTCTGTAAAAAAAAAAATCAGTCAAGAAACAACAAAAAAAAAGGATGTAAAATATAACAATATATACCTAAAATGTGGGGAGGAGAGGAATAAAGAATGGGTTCAAACTTAAATGACCATCAACTTAATACAGACTGCTACACGCAGAAAAGGTTATATACAAACCTGATGATAACCATATATCAAAAACCGCTAATAAACATGCAAAGAATAAAGAGAAAGAAATCCAAATATATCACTAAAGTCAATCAGCAAATCATGAAAGAGAGAAAAACAAGAGGTTCACAAAAAATCTTCAGGGAAAAAAAACACAAAATAAAATGACAAATACATATCTATCAATAATTACTCTGAATGTAATTGGCCTAAATGCTATCAAAAAACACAGGGTGACAGAATGGATTAAAAAAAAAAACAACAACAAGACTCATCTTAAAAAGACTCATTTTAGACCTAAAGACTCCTGCAGACTGAAAGTGAGGAGATGAAGAAACATTTATCATACAAACGGATGTCAAAATAAAGCTAGAGTAACAATACTTATATCTGACAAAACAGACTTTAAAACAAAGACTAAAAAGAGACAAAGAACATTATATAATAATAAAGCAGACAATCCAGCAAGAAGATATAAAAATTGTAAATACTTATGCACCCAACACAGGAGCACCCGAATACATAAAACAGTTTAACAAACATAAAGGAGCTAATCAATAATGCTACAATAACACAGGGGGCTTTAACAGCCCACTTATATCAATGGACAGATCATCTAAACAGAAAATCAACAAGGAAACAATAGCTTTGAATGACACACTGAACCAGATGGATTTAACAGATACATTCAGAACATTCCATCCTAAAACAGTAGAATACACATTCTTTTCAAGTGCACATAAAACATTCTCCAGAACAGATCACATACTGGCCCACGAAACAAGTCTCAACATATTCAGAACATCAAAGTCATGCCATGCATCTTTTCTGACCACAACGCTATGAAACTAGAAGTCAACCACAAGAAAAAAAAATCTGGAAAGAGCACAAATGCATGGACAAAAAACATGCTACTAAGCAATGAACGGGTCAAACAGAAAATAAAAGAAGAAATAAAGTACAAGGAAACAAATGAAAATGAAAACACAACGATTCAAAAGTTTTGGGATGCAGCAAAAGCAGTTCTAAGAGAGAAGTTTATAGCAGTACAAACCTACCTCAAGGAGCAAGAAAAATCTCAACTTAACTTTACACCTAATGGAGTTAGAAAAAGAACCAACCAAAAACCAGCAGAACAAAGGAAATAATAAAGATTAAAGCAGAAATAAGTAATATAGAAACTTTAAAAAAACAACAGATCAATGAAATCAGGAACTGCTTTTTTGGAAAAAAAAATATGTAACTGATAAACCCTAAATAGATTAATGAAGAAAAAAAAATGACTCCAATAAATAAAATCACAAATGAGAGAGAAGAAATAACAACCAACACCACAGAAATACAATTACAAAGGAATATTATAAAAAACTATATGCGAACAAACTGGACAACCTAGAGAAGATGGATAATTCCTAGAAACATATAAACTACCAAAACTGAAACAAGAATACAAAATCTGAACAGACCAATTCCCAGCAAAGAAACTGACTCAATAATCAAAAAACTCCCAACAAATAAAAGTCCAAGACCAGATGGCTTCACAGGCAAATTCTACTAAACATTTAAAGAAGAGCATGCCTAGTCCTCTCACACTATTCACTATTCCAAAGCATAGAAAAGGAAGGAAAACTTCCAAATTCATTCCATGGGGCCAGCATTACCGTGACCAAAACCAGATAAAGACACCACCACAAAAGAGAATACAGGCCAATATCCCGGATGAATACAGATGCAAAAATCCTCAACAAAATACTAGCAAACCAGATCCAACAATACATTACAAAAATCATTCCCTTCGCTCAAGCGGGATTTATTCCTGGGAAGTAAAGGTGGTTCAATCTTCACAAATCAATGTGACACATCACATTAATACAAGAAAGAAGGAGTGAGAGTGCCTGGCTGATTCAGTAGGTGGAGTGTGCAACTCTTGGTAAGTTCGAGCCCCATGCTGCATGTATACATTACTTAAAAATAAAATCTTAAAAAAAAAAAAAAGAGAAAGAATAAGAACCATATATCAATAGGTGCAGAAAAAGTATTTGACAAAGCACAACACCCATTCATGATAAAAACCCTCAACGACGTAGTTTTAGAGGGAACATAACTCAACATTTTTATAAAGGCCTCATATGAAAAACCCACAGCTAAGATCATCCTAAATGGGAAAAAAACTGAGAGCTTTTTCCTCTATAGTCAGGAGTAAGACCAGGATGTCCACTCTTATGACTTTTATTCAACATAGTGGAATTCCCAGCCACAGCAATCAAACAGAAAGAAACAAAAGGCATCCAACGAGGTAAGAAAGAAGCAAAACTTTCACTATTTTCTGATGACAGGACACCATACATAGAAAACCCTAAAGACTCCAACAAAAAACTGCTAGAACTGATAAACAAATTCACTAAAGCTGCAGGATACAAAACTAATGTATAGAAATCTGTTGCATTTCTACATATTAATAATGAAGCAACGGAAAGACAAATTAAGAAAACAGTATCATTTACAATTGCACCAAAAATACTAAGATACCTAGGAATAAACCTAACCAAAAAGATGAAAGACCTGTACTCTGAAAACTGAAACACTGATGAAAGAAATTGAAGATGACACAAATGGAAAACATTCCATGCTCAAGGATTAGAAAACAAATATTGTTAAAATGTCTATACTACCCAAAGCAATCTACACATTTAATGCAAACCCTATCAAAATAACAGCAGCGTTTTTCACAGAACTATAACAAGACAATCCTAAAATTTGTATGGAACCACAAAAGACCATATAGCCAAAGAAATCTTGAAAAAGAAAAGCAAAGCTGGAGGCATCACAATTCTGGACTTGAAGTCATATTCAAAGCTGTAATAATCAAAACAGTATGGTACTGGCACAAAAATGGACACATACATAAATAGAACAGAATAGAAAACCCAGAAATAAACCACAATTATATGGTCAATTAATCTTTGACAAAGCAGGAAAGAATATCCAACGGGAAAAAGACAGGTCTCTTCAACAAATGATGTTGGGAAAACCAGACAGCAACATGCAAAAGAAAGAAACCAGCCCACTTTCTTGCACCATACACAAAAATAAATTCAAAATCGATTAAAGACCTAAATATGAGACCTGAAACCATAAAAATCTTAGAAGAGAACACTGGCAGTGAAGCAACATTTTTCTAGATATGTCTTCCTGAGACAAGGGAAATAAAAGCAAAGATAAACTATTGGTACATGAAATTAAAAAGCTTCTGCACAGCAAAGGAAACAGCAAAACCGAAAGGCAACCTATGAAATGGGAGAAGATACCTGCAAATGACACATACAAGAAAGGGTTACTATCCAAACTACATGAAGAACTTAAAAAGCTCAACCCCAAAAAACAGAAAGTCTCATTAGAAAATGGGCAGAAGATGCCAGGGTGGCTCAGTCGGTTCAGCATCTGACTTAGTTTTGGCCCAGGTCCTGATCTCACAGGTTGTGGGATCCAGGCCCGTGTCCCGCACCGTGCTCAGTGGGAGTCTGCTTGGTTATTCATTCCCTCTGCCCCTTCCCCTGCTCATGCTCTCTCTCTCTCTAGAATAAATAAATCTTAAAAAAAAAAAAAAAAAAAGAGGGAGGGAGGGAGGGGGAGAGAAAGAGAATGGGCAGAAGAAATAAACAGACATTTCTCCAAAGAATACATACAGATGGTTTATGGACACATGAAAAGATGTTCATCAATACTTATCATCTAGAATAAATAAATCTTTAAAAAAAAAAAAAAGAGGGAGGGAGGGAGGGGGGAGAAAGAGAATGGGCAGAAGAAATAAACAGACATTTCTCCAAAGAATACATACAGATGGTTTATGGACACATGAAAAGATGTTCATCAATACTTATCATCAGGGAAGTGCAAATCAAAACTACAGTGAGGTATCACCTCACACCTGTCAGAGTAGCTAAACTCAACAACACAAGAAGCAACGTGTTGGTGAAGATGTGAAGAAAAAGGAAACCTCTGCCCTGTTGGTGGGGATGTAAACTGGTGCAGCACTGAGGAAAACAGTGTGAAGATTCCTCAAAAAGTTAAAAATAGAACTACCCATGGGGCGCCTGGGTGGCTCAGTCGTTAAGCGTCTGCCTTCAGCTCAGGGCGTGATTCCAGCATTCTGGGATCGAGCCCCACATCAGGCTCCTCCGCTGGAAGCCTGCTTCTTCCTCTCCCACTCCCCCTGCTNCCCCCTCCCCCTGCTTGTGTTCCCTCTCTCGCTGGCTGTCTCTATCTCTGTCAGATGAATAAATAAAATCTTAAAAAAAAAAAAATAGAACTACCCTATGACCCAGGAATTGCACTACTGGGTATTTACCCAAAGAATACAAAAATACTAAATCAAAGGGATACCCGTATGTTTATAGCAGCATTATTAACAATAGTCAAATGATGGAAGCAGCCCAAGTATCCACTAATAGATAGATGGAGAAAGAAGCGATATAATATATACATATAATGGAAGTGATATAATATATATTATATATATTATATATATATAATGGAATATTACTCAGCCATAAAAAGGAAATCTTGCCACCTGCAACAACACGGATGGAGCTAGAGTATAATGCCTAGTGAAATAAGTCAGTCAGAGAAAGACAAATAACATTTCACTCACATGTGGAATTTAAGAAAGAAAACAAATCAGCAAAGGGGAAAAAAAGAGACAAATCAAGAAACAGACTCTTAACTACAGAGAACAAACTGATGGTCACGAGTGGGGAGGGAGGTTGGGGGATACGTTAAACAGATGATGGGGAATAAGAAGTGCACTTGTGGTGATGAGCACTGGATGGTATGTGGAAGTGCTGAATCAATATATCGTACACTTGAAACTAATAACACTGTATGTTAACTAACTGGAATTTAAATAAAACCTTAAAAAGCCAAAACCATGGATTAAAACTGGAAAAAAAAAAAAACTGCTCTAAGGACATTCTCAACCAGTCCTCAAATCTAAAATCTGGTCTTCTAAATTGATTTATTCACCACAATTAAGTGGGTTATGTAAATGTAAAGTTCCTGGGTTTCACCATATTATAAATTCCTTAAGGACAGAAATATTTTGTTAAATCTTTGTGTCCTTCCCTACCCCCAACCTATCACTCATATCCCCCCAAAATTGGTTATACCAAGCCAGATTATTTCTCACTGCATCTTTCTAAATTAATGCTATTCTTTATCCTTAAGCACCTTAAGGATTCTACAGTACCACGTCACCTCAAAATGAACTGTTCAGGAACTGAAAAGACCAGACTTTACCACATGGTGACACATGATGACCCCACTAATGTAAAGATACCCTGTGAGGCTCAGCTAGTCATTCACTTTTTTAAACACCTCTTAACTCCAACAGTAAGAAATTTAAAAAGCATTATGGGACCTCGTTTTAATAGAAAGAGGTAAAAATATTTAGATATTTAAAAGGTCATATTCATAGAGATACTGTAAGAATGAAACTTTAATTCCCTTCAAAAATAGCTATTTAATTCTATTCACATGACACATTTTTCGATTACCAGAAATAAAGAATGATGTATTGTCTTCTATAGATTTTCAAAGCTCATATCTCACAAAATCGCCCACTTTGTAAATACTCATGTAGGTTCACTGAGAATGCTCTTAGCCATGCCCGGCACAAGGTAAATATGAATTTGCTCTTAAGGTTTTTTTTTGTTTTTTGTTTTTTTTTAAAAAAAAGCATGTAGCTAACTTTCTAACTTTTCTCACCAAAACGTATCTGGACAACTGAATGTGCTACTCTGTCACTGATGACACAATAACATTTTATCACATTTTTAAAAAACTAGCTCTTTATTAAAGCTTTCCTAAGACAAATCCTACTGGATAGTGACCAACTTTTCTTGCCAACAGTGGAAGATTTGGCAAGATGTTAAAAATGCCAGGTCTCTTCAACTTTTTGGTAGTTTTTGTCTCTATAAAGTGCTAAATTAGATTAAGATGAGATGAAGAAAAAGAGGGCAAATGTGCATACTCACTAATAACTTTTTTTAAAAAAGATTTCCTATGAGGATAGTGAAAAATATTTAAAAACAGTAATTTCTAAATTAACCAGAATTCTGTCAAACAGGATACTCTTCTTCGACCTGAATAGCTCCCTTAAAAGGAATTAAATGTATTATAATTAATCAAAGATTCTAGTTAATCTAAGATTGGAAATATGGGCCTAGATCCTTTCTTCCTTGCTTCACTATTGCTTAATACCTGTTCAATCTTGGGGCACCTGGGTGGCCACAGCGGTTAAGCGTCTGCCTTCGGCTCAGGGCGTGATCCCGGCGTTATGGGATTGAGACCCACATCAGGCTCCTCCACTATGAGCCTGCTTCTTTCTCTCCCACTCCCCCTGCTTGTGTTCCCTCTCTCGCTGGCTGTCTCTATCTCTGTCAAATAAATAAAATCTTAAAAAAAAAAAATGCCTGTTCAATCTTGTTCCCCAAAAGCTGAAAGGTTAACATATTCCTACATTTAATTAACATGTAGCGAAATGTGAATTACATAAAACCGCAGCATTGGTTGACCAAGGGTTTATAACATACAGAAATCCATCTGGTTCAGCAAAAATTGAGAATAAGCTTAAATTGATTCAAATCCTGACTCCTTCATACAGACACTGGGGAAAGCGAGAAGCATGACACTAAGAAATCCAACCTTAGTTATTACCTCTTTGGAGAAGGAAATAAAAAAACTACCTCAAAAAGATGTGAGATATAAATTAGAATGTATGGACTATGCCTAGCACACTGTAGGCATTCAACAAATGTTACTTCTTCCTCAATACACTCCCGAAGTATTAACACCAAATATATGTGCTGTATATAAAACTGCAGGCTATACACACCACTGACCTCTCCTCAATCACAGTCAAAATGAGAGATTAACTTTTATAGGGTAATGTGGGAGTGACTAAAATTATTTCCAAGAAAATATTCTCAATTTCAAATAACTACCCTGCAAACAGAATTGCTCATTAGGCAATTCTTATGTAAAGAATGTCATGATAAACTCACTAGTTCTGTGAACAGTCTGTATTTTGTACAAGAACAGAACTTTAGTGAAAATCCATCACTGGAGTCAATAGGTCTTTGTCCACCTAGACATATAAGGCCTTCGTGTTCTGACCCCACTACTTTTCAGCCACATCTCCAGAGATCACATTATAATATCCTGGTTTTCTTCCAACCTCTCCAACCACTCCTTTACAGGTTTGCACGTGCATGTGCACACATACACACACACCCCACATATAGCTATTAGGCACTAGAACTTCTAAGGCCAAAGTATTTCTCCTCTCACTCCATATTTCCTCCTCAGGCAAATTCATCCAGGCACATGTATTCAATCTAAACAATAACTCCCGAATTTCTATCTCTGATCCTTTTATAGCCCTTTTCTTAGCTGCAGACTCCTATATCCTTCTGCCTACTTAGGTGTCTAAGACACCTTAATTATCAAAGTTAGGCCTCATTCTTTAGAGGAAATCATTCAATGTCAGACCCCTCACCAAGAGAATATATTGTCTGAGTAGCCAGACCTAAGGATCATACTTTTTATAATTATATTTTCAAGTTTATTGTAGTTCTGAATGGGTAGTGAGAACTGAAACCATCTACACTCAGAGTTTACAGTCTACATTACCATCACTATTCAGTTGTCCTGGACAACGTGACTTTACTATTCCAGGAAACCCTTGTCCAGGCAGATAAGAGTTGCAAATAACTTCATTGTTCATTTCAGGAACTTCCCAAAAACCCCATATAAACCAACAGCAGACTATTCAACTTTTTAATAAATAGCAAATGACTGTTCACTTTCCATGACACTTCGAAAATCTCACCTCAAAACCCTTGCTTTGCTGTATCTATCAAAGCTAAACTATTATATCATGATCCTAATTCTAATCAGCTCGTGCATTGAAATAACTGTCTTAAAGACTCCAAATCCTCAATAAATACCCCAACTTTGCTCTCCCTTCCTTCTTTGCTATTCTTTTCATCCACACACCCTTCCCTTGCCCTAGCAGATCCTACCAACTCTGTGAGGGTAATTCTCTCCTTTGTACAATAAACTCACCAGGTGGTTTCTGGTGCTATTTTCTAGGAGTCAACATTCCTCAGCACTACCAGATAGTTTCCCAAATATCTGAAAATTCAGTTCAGCAATACTAGTTTCATCACAAGTAATGTGTGGAAAATATGAATACCTTTATAAAAGGCCGTAAGAAGTCATCGTCCTACATTAGGCCGCATCTGTTGACACTACTGGTTCTTAATGGGTTAAAACAGATATTTGGCCTACAAATATAATTTCTAAATATAACCAAATAAAGAGATTACCATCAGAGCAGCCATAAAACAGTGAGGAGTTCTGAGGACAATAGGAGGTACATCACAGACAGGTTTAATAATTGAAGCAGGAATCTTACGAGAAATAGGATGGGGAATAAACTGAATACATGAATAATCCACAACACTAATAACAAGAAGAAAAGAAATTGTAGTAAATTTAGCAATATTTAACAGTAAAAAGAAACCTTAAAGGAATTTCAATACTGTAAAATTATTTTTAAACCATGATGTGGAATTAAGACACAATGAAATGCTTAATACATTTTCCACAAAGTTAAGACTTTTTATCCACCAAGAGTAAATGTATAAGCATTTCTTTAACTATAAATCATTTAAAGCACTTATAAGCCTACAGGCTTATAAGTGCTTTCTGAAAGAAAGTTAAAGTTAAGAAAGTTAAGAATTTAGAATGCCTCAATGCTTCGGAGGAATTGAAAGATTCAAATATTAAAATCTAAATATAAAAATGGAATCCACAAGAACTGGAAGAAAATATAATTCCTTTATAATCTTGGCAGTGGTGAAGACTTTCTAACTATGTTTCAAAGTCCAGAAACATAAAAGAAAAAATAATATCACCATATAAAAAAGGAAAAATTCTGCGTAAGAAACACTGTAAAGAATGAAAAAATATACTTTTTGCAATCCATATTAATAAAAAGGGATAATCTTTCTATAGAGAACTCCTGAAACCAAGAAGAAAAAGGCCAAAACCTAACAGAAAAATAAGCAAAGAACTTGAGAGTTCACAAAAGGGAGAAAATAATAAAATGTCCGTTAAACATACAGGAAAGCACTCAACATAAAGAGAGAAATACAAAAGTCTGAGTTACACCAGTTCTAATCTATCAAATGGGCAAAATTCCAGAAGTTTGACAACACATTCAGCTGGTGAGGGCATGGGAAAATAACCTCTCAAACATTTAGGTACATAATGGCAATATGACTATACCTAACAGAACTACAGAAGCATCTATCTTTTTTAGAAAAATATTATGTAATAGTTTTAGATTTACAGGAGAATTGCAAAGATAGTACACACAGTTCCTCTACACCAAACACCTAGATTCTGCTATTAAGATCTTGTATTACTATGGTATAATTGTCACAATTAATGAACCAAAACTGATGTATTAGGGACTAAAGTCCACTCTATTTAGATTTCACTTTATTGTACTGTCGTGTCTTAAGCTCTTGGCTGTGACAGTTTCTCAGACTTACCCTGTTTCAGATGACCTTGATAGTTTCAAGAAGTACTGTTCAGGTATTTTGTAGAGTATCGCTTTATTAGCACTTATCTGATGTTTTTCTCATGATTAGACTGCAGTTATGTTTTTTTGGGAAAAAGAGCTTAGAGGTCAAGTGCATCTGTCACCACATCATATTATCAACATGATTTATGGCTGCTGATATTAAGCCTTAGTCTGTTCAGGCTGCTATAACAAAATATGTTAGGGGGGCTTAGAAGCAACAGAAATTTATTTCTCACAGTTCTGGAGGCTGGGAAGTCCAAGATCAAGGCCCCTGCAGACTCAGTGTCTGCTAAGAGCCCACTTCCTACATAGACTGCCATCTCCTCACTGAGTCCTCATGTGGCAGAAAAGGTGAGGTAGCTCTCTGGGGTCTCTTATAAGGGCATTAACTCCATGACCTCCTGATGTAAGCACCTCCCAAAGGCCCCACCTCCACGCCATCACACTGGGGACCAGGTTTCAAAATATGAATTACAAGGGGATACATTTGGTTTATAGTATTAATATTGTATGTTTATAGTATTATAAACATACTAGTATTATAGTATTTACAGTATTAAACCTTGGTCACAGGTTTCTCCCATGTCAAGCTACCCTTTTCCATATTTTTCCACTCCTTAAGAGTCTTGAGCCCTCTTTGAGGGATCAGTAGCTACATAAAATTATTTAGAATTCCTCTGAACAGAGATCTGTCTATTCTTTCCCATTTATTTATATCAGTACGGATTCATGGATATTATTTTGTAATTGAATTATAATCGAATTTTTAAAATTCTACTTTATTTTGTTGCTCAAATTATTCTATTATTAGCCATTGGGAGTTCTTTGAGTTGGCTCCTGCGTACGTTTTACATACCTCATTCATTGTTTCTGTTGGAGTACTTCCTAACTTTTCAGCATTATTATACTTATTTCCTGTTCCAGTCCTAGAATCAGCCATTTCTCCAGGGCTCTGGTTCCTTTTATGGGAGAACAGTATTAGAAACCAAGATCTGAGCACCAGCTGTGCTTACTGCTACTGGAGTATCATTGTCTTCTAGGCCCTCTCAGCTGACAGAGCAAGGAAACATGTACAAATGTATTTATCACTTGATTGATCCTTGTTTTTAGAATCTAAACCATGCATTTGCTTATGTAAGTACAAAATGTTGTATGTATATTATTCATTCGGTATTTTAATAGCAAAAGATAAGAAAAAAACTCAAGTGTCCACACAGGACCGAGTGACTTAACTACCATATATACACAGAAATAAAATTCAGCTATTAAAAATAAAGGAAGATCTTTAACTAGACACGGTAAAATCTCCAAAATAAAATATACATGCATTTGTTTATATTCGCAAAAAACACACTGGAAGGATAAACAGGATACAAAAGGAAATGTCTATCTATAAAAGGTATGGGAGGAAAAACAGGCTGGTGAAAGCAAAAGGGAAAACAAGACTTCTCTGTATCTCTCTACATAATCTTAAGTTCTTCATCATATCACCTATTCGAAAAAATCCAGTTTAATTTTTAAAAAAATGTTCAACGCCTACAAAAGTGGAAGGATTTGAAGAGCTCAAATTAAGAAAGGAATGGAGGCAAGGAGATAATCATTTGTGAAGAGTAAATACAATGAGAAAACGTACCACCATTTTAGGAACAATAATGTATCAAAAATTCTTTGTAAGCATTAGTAAAATGGAAGTACAGTTAACCTGTGAACAATGCAGGGGTTAGGGGCACTGACCTCTGTGTAGTCCAAAGCCTGTATTTTACTGGAAGCCTTACCAATAAAGTCGATTAACACACATTGTGTGTGTGTGTGTGTATATAAGATATGCTATATTCTTATAATAAAGCTAGAAAAAAGTGTTATTGAAAAAAATCTTAAGAGAAAATACTCTTACAGTACTGTACTTCCCCCCCCCAAATCACTATATAAGTGGACCAGTGCAGTCAAACCTGTGAAGTTCAAGGATCAGCTGTACTTTAAAGTCAAATTTAGTCGACTTTAAAGTACTGAAACACTGTAGCTGCTAAAATTAGCCTGTTCTTGGTACCTGCATATAATTTAACTGAATTACTGTTAAATGGAGTGTTACATGGTTATCTATATTAGCAAAGAGGTAAAGTTTAAAGAACTAAATAATCATCTGTAGAGGCACAATTAATATCTGTATCCTTCACTAGTATGCTGATATTCAAAATTAAATAAAAGGATTATTTCAATGTCAAAAATTTACTATTTTTATCTATTTCCCCGACAAAATGATGAAACCAATTTCTAACATGTGGGATCACTTCCTCATTGGAAGATAAAAATGGCAGGTTTGCAAATACACATTTCTAAATGCTCCTAAGAGACAATAATTTTCATGTCTCTGAGGTGAACCAGACCAGAAAAAAAAAAAAAAAAAGGTTCAAGTAGCTCTTTTTAGCATTCCCAAAGTAGGGAAGCAATCCTTTGAGGCTGCTTCTGAAAGATCAACATATCACAAAAGGTTATCCATTCAACATCCAGAAGTAGCTCATTTGTAGCTGTTCACAAAACTTTCCCAATGATTTCAATGTAGAAAAGAGGACATTCTGCCTAAAAACTGTTCAACAGCTCAATTCTATAGATGAATAAAATCCAAGCTTCTTACTGGTATAGCTCCCTCTTTGATCTCATCTACCACAGCCTCTACATCCAACCTCTATTTCTCTATTTCTACTACATGGAAATACTTAATAGGCTAGAGGAGAATAACAATTATTTTAAAAGAACATAAAATCTTTTTTCATACCTTTTTGCACACTGCTTTTATCCTAGGAAGTGCTAAAGCTAATTATCTCCAGCATCATCTCCTCCAAGAAATCTACCTAATACCCTTGGCTGAATGTCATTCCCTCCTTCTCTTCAGGACAACTGTTGGGACGCCTGGGTGGCTCAGTCGATTAAGTGTCTGACTCCTGATTTCGGCTCAGGTCATAGTCTCAGGGTTGTGAGACTGAGCCCCACACTGGGCTCTGTGCTCAGCAGGGAGTCTGCTTAAGATTCTCGCTCGGGTCTCCCTCTGCTCCTCCCTGCCTGCCCCCGCCCAGAGTGTGTGCAAGCATGTGCACACTCTCTCAAATAAAAAAATCTTTAAAAAGAAAAAAAAAAAAAGGACAACTATTATGTCCATCTTTGGTGACAGCATGAATAAATGGATAAAATCATAGGTTACCTAATTTTTACTGAGATGCTCTTTACATGATAGAACCTGGACAAGGAGAAAATGGAAGTCTACCGTGATTCCTGATGCAACTCTTACAGATGCATTGACATATCGAAGATTGAAGTTTTATAGTTGGAGACCAGCTTCAAAGAAAAAAAATGGAGACACCTATTCTACATCTTTTTTGCCTGCTGTTTAAAAATAAAGTAAAATTAAAAAAATATAATATCAAAATTATTTAGAGGAAAATACTGTTTTGCCATACCAGATACTAAGATATATTACAAAGCAGTGATAATTAAAATAAACTGCAGCTAGAATAAGAACAGATGGATAACCAAAAAAATTTATCTCAAATTAAGAAAAAAAAAAACTTACACATACCGATATATAAAAAAAAAAAAAGATGTATCACAAAATAATGAAAAATGAAGCTGTCAGGATTCAGGGAACGGTAATCATTACCTCCTAAGCAACCTGAAGGGAGAATACAGAAGAAAAAAAAATCCAGCAATCAAAGAAATCCAAACACAAGCAATGATATCTTTCTACAAATTATTTAAAGCAGATATTTTAGAGTAGATGTGGCTCATTACTAGTGGCACTGCCACAACAAGCATTTCCTAAAAAGGTTCACGGGTTTGATGTAGGAATTCCACTTGTGCATATCTAGCTACCCTAAGGAAATGTAAAATGGAGGTGAAAGGATGGGGTGGTCACATGCTACAGCCTTTCCCAGCATAATTTAAAATAATGAAAAATGAAAGGTAGTATGTTAATAATTAACTACTATGAAATGGTTAAACTTTTGACTGATTGCTATAACCACTAAAAATGAAAGTCATAAGAAATATTTGGTAACTTAAAAAAATATATTATAAAAAGGATCTTAAAAATATTAAACTCTACATATGAAAAAAGACAAAGGGAATATTTGAAGATGATAACCACTGCTAAGGAATTTAGATTATGGTCTATTTTTTACATCATTATGTCCTTATATTTAACAAATAATTTTCAAAAACATAATAACTGAGGGATGCCTGGGTGGCTCAGTCAGTTAAGCGTCTGCCTTCAGCTCCGGTCATGATCCCAGCTTCCTGGGATCCACCCCCATGTGGCGCTCTGGGCTCAGTGGGGAGTCTGTTTTTCCCCCTCCCTCTGCCCCTGCCCCTGCTTGTGCTGTCTCTCCCTTTCTCACAAATAAAATCTTTTAAAAATAGTAATAGTTGAGACTGTACAGATAGAAAACAGTAAGACACTCAAAGAAACTGTTTAAGTAATTAAATAAGAAGGCCATTAGACCAAAGAGGCTCCAATGCCTTGGTACCCTAGATAAGCAAACCAAAACCTAAGCCAGAGTCACTGCACAAGAAACTGAGAAAACGAAACTTCAGAACAACCAATCACAAACAGCCAACAAGGCTTTCCAAATAAGGAAACTGCTTAAACTATCACCAAATAATTCCCTTGCTTCTGTCTTCTCTATAAAAATCTCCCCCCTCTCAGCTCCTGTTGGTGGACAGGTGAAAACCTTTGGCTTGGCACTCCCTGATTCAATCAATGTATATGCTCATTAAACTGAAAAAAATGTTAACATGCCTCAGTATACCTTTTAACAAAACAAACTAAAAAAGCAAAACAAAAAGATACTCACTAAAAGGATAAGAAATAATTGGAACATGAGACTTTTTTACATAGAGAAACCCCCCAAAACATGATAAAACTACAAAATTCAAAAAAGAATGAAAAGAGAAAAAAATAAGATGCAATGCTGGAAAAGTTTTAATCACTTTGCCTTTAAATTTAATTTATATAAGAATGGTTGCTCCCTTCAAAACACTGTGCTAAACCCTAAAACAGTGTTTCTAAACATTGCCTTTAACATTTTAAAAACCAAGCTCAGAGATTCCACTTCAGTTGTTCTGGGACAGAGCTTCAGACTCTACATCACACATGCACGCACACGGAGGCATCCAGTTGTTTCTTATTTTTTTAAATCACAAGAGTGCTTCTGAAGTTCAAGTTAAGGCCCCTGACCTAGAAGAACATAAGATAACAAAAACCTAAAATAATAAATAGTACACACCCAAGCAGACCTTATGACAAAAAATATAACGCGAAACCATTTTCTTTTTTTGATGGATAAGCTATATGATCGGTTATTCTATTTTGACTTCAAAATACCTGAGTCACACATAACAGTCATTAACAAGGAAAGCAAATACTGTCTAGATTGTTAAAATGTCAAACAAGCAGTATAGCATAGGTCTGAAGAAGGGGAACAGACAGGGCAAATGGTTACAAGAAAAAATCTGGTTGGTTCTAAGGAAAAAGCTCATCAATGTGCTTATCAGGAAGATTATAACAGCTTTATTTCTAATGGGCATTAGGTAAGAAACAACAATGAATATCCTACATTATTTGGCCCAACAGTTTATAGTATCCTCCTCCCCACAATGTACCTACAGGATGCAACATACACTGATTAGTAAAACTAACACTGATTCTCACATTAGGTGGAAGCAGAGAGGCATACGAGAAAATCCAGGAGGAATGTATAGTTTTAAAAGCCAAAGAGATGATTTTGATTCAACTGTCCTTATGAATCACTTATTTAACCTGAAGGAATCAACCTGAAGGGATAGATCAGCAAAACAATTACCAATACCATTACCAATAATTCTTCCTATTATACCAAAGAGTCATTAAAAAAAAAAAAATGCCATTACCAATACCATTACCAATAATTCTTCCTATTATACCAAAGAGTCATTAAAAAAAAAAAAAATGCCAGCTGTGAGTGCCAAGTGCAAGGTACTTCGCAAAATGCTTTACACATTATCATTTCATTTCATTCCCACAACCCCATGGAGAAGGTTCTGGCATTTCCCAATTTTATAGAAGAAACTGACCCTTAAGAGTTTAAGTAACTAGCTCAAGATCCATGATTATTAGTTACTACTGAAGTAGTTTCTTAATGGAAAAAAAAAAATGAACGCATATAACCAATTCTAACTTTATATAATAAAAATGAGAGTTCAGATTTTTTTCCCAAAAAATTCTACATAAAATTTAAAAAATGTGTCAACCATTTTACAGTTTCTTGGGAAGAAAAGGGATTAGAGGAGAATAGAAATGTAAATAAGAATATGTGGAGAAAGAAGGGAAAAATCTATGCTCAAGAATTTATGGGCAGGAGCACCTGGTCAGTAGAGCATGCAGCTCTTGATCTCAGGCCCCACACTGGGCGTTAGAGCTTACTCTTAAAAAATTGTTTTAATTAAAAAAAGATTTATGGGCAAAAAAATGTACTACAAACTACAGTGCTGACTCCACTGTTCCTAAAATGATAAAACGTCAGTAAATAAATCATGATCATGAAAATGTAGTTGATACCAAATGTTTTAAGACCATATAATAAGTTGAGAAATATGGAAAGGTACTGAGTCTTACAAATTGTGAAAAATTCATTTTTAAATGTCACATCTCAAGATGTCATCAATCCATAATCTCTGATTTCTAAAATAAATCTAGTTCTTACAATATACCTACTATAACAGAGGTATAATTTTAAAAAGGTCAATAAAATATCTTTAAATTGTAAAAGTAGACTATAAAGCAGTTTTTATTTAATTACAGTAATCCCAATGAAAACAAAATTACTGGTCAACTGTATACATAAAATAGCAGGGTAACAAGGATGACAATAAATGCACTGTACTATCCTTTGGGGTGCAATTTTGTACTTTACTTCAGTAAATGCATTTAACTCTAGTACTATACAGCTAAAGAGCTCAATTTCATTAAGGACGAAATTTTATCAGCTAAACCAAATTTTACTCTTGATATTAACCAAAGTTTTCAGATCTTTTGAAACAGACATTTTATTTACATATAAATACTGTAATTTTATATTTCCAATTTGTCTTTAAGATAACAAGTTAGAACAATTTACATGAAATTAAAAAGGCCCAATAATGCCAAGTTACTGGCCCTCCAAGTTGGCCTACGAACTGCTTCTAGATTCCTCACACACAAATACCACCATCATGTACAATAATACTCAAAACTTTTGATGACTTTTTATTTTCTCCTGTCTCAGAACTGATTCTTGACTCCTTCAACAACGATGACTAATCTGACCCTCATTTACCAGTTCCTAATCCCATTACTTCCTCATTCAATTAAGCAATACCTAATTTGGAGGGAATACCAAAAAGCATGGTCCTCTCAAGCACAAAGCCAACCAGAAGGGTAAGAGATTTATAAGCAATTAATCACAAAACAATGAGTTAAGTACTATGGTAGACATAAATGTTATAGCAGAATCACCATAACTCCACCAAAGTAGACCAAAGATACTTTAGAGGAAGTGACATTTGTCCTCAAAAATGAGAATTTCTCTAAAGTGTCACAGCACTGTAATACCAATACATCTTTATAATCTAGCACTGACCATAAATGCTAGACTAGAATAGGCAACCGCACTTTAGACATGGATACATAGATGCATGGAGCAACGGAAGGAAAGGAAAAATAAAAAGACAAACACATAAAGAAAAATGAGTAACTGCTAGATTAAAACAGGCAAAATTGGACTTAATAATTCAGATGAGGCATTCCAAAACCCTGACATATGAAAGTAACAGGAAAAAAATAAATCTAAAAGATATTTAGGAAATAAAATTAACAAAATCTGGTGTGACAGACTGGACTAGGGGGAGGAGAGCACAATAGAAAGGATAATCGGCCAAAGGTTTTGGCTTTAGTGACTAGGCTGATGGTGGTGCATTACTGTTGGTTGGGAATGGAGGTAGGGGATAAAAAAAAAAAAGTTCAGCTCTGGTAAAGGAGCACTGAGAGGCAGTATCTGGGAGGTAACTAGAAAGGAATTCAGTAAGAGGTCTGGATTAGAAATAAAGATGTGGAGATCCTCAACATATAGGTAATAAGAAAGCATTAAATATAGATGAGATTGCACAGGGAATATGTAAAACAAGAGAACAGGACCAAGAGCAGAACATTCCAGTCAATCAGCGTTGCTGTTATTTCACATATCACAATACTACCTCACAATACCACCTCATTGTATAACATATACAATGACTAACACAATGCCTAGAACACAACAAATGCTTTAAAAATACTGATTATACATACCCCAAACTGAAAAACAAAATGTATTAAGTATAATAAAGTCATAAAGGATCATTTCTTAAAAATAGTTCAATAAGGGGTGCCTGGGTGGCTCAGGTGGTTAAGTGATGGACTCCTGATTTTGGCTCAGGTTGTGATCTCAGGGTGGTGGGGATGGAGCCCCACATGGAGCTCCTGGGGCTTTGCTATGAGCATGGAGCCTGCTTGAATTCTCTCTCTCTCCCTCTCCCTCAGCACCACCCCCTCACCCTCCCCCCTTCTCACTATCAAAAAAAAATTTTTTTTTTAAGACTAGCTCAAGGAGGTAAAATCTGCTTAAGGAATCCAAAATTTACTTCAAAAATCAATAAAAAGCTTCCTTCCCACCAGAAATAGCAGTACAACATTAAAAGCTGGAATTATGAAAAAGATTTTAAACATAATACTTAAAAGTACACATTAGCTAATTTTTTTTTACATATTAGCTAATTTAAAGGATAATACCTCTAAATTTGGAGTAATAAGAGCTTCAGTGTTGTTACCTGATTTTTCATAAATATTAATTTTTTACCAACCTTTATTTAATATTAACTCGCACTATTAACAAATACTAACCATTAATTATAAGAATAGAAGGACTAAATATATGTTTGAGAAGACCAAAGCGAGTGAGTAACTAACCTAGAATATAGTGAAATTATTTTTGGGTCCTTTTCCCCACTGTTTACAAATATGCATATAAAATTTAGAGTATTCTTGGAAGTATTTACACTAACAAGTGCACAAAAAGAAACAAGGATGTGCTATTAGAAGGCTGACAAGGGGCACAGGGGTGGCGCAGTTGGTATAGATCCATACTGGGTGTAGAGCTTACAAAAAAAAAAGAAAGAAAAGAAGAGGAAAAAGAACCCACTGATAAAAACCTTTTTTAAATTAACTTATGACAACAAAAGAAAGCAAATCTTTGTTTTTCCACTTTAACGGACTACCTTTAGATCAAGTCAATAACATTTTCTATTCTTCAAATGGAATGAGACAGGATATATATCAACAATACTAATTTGCAATATTTTCATCATACAGGCTACGTTTCAGTGTAAAAAGTTATTGCCAAAAATGTATAATCTAATATTTCCATTCCTGGTGGTATACAGCTACATATCAATAAAAACACAAGATCAAAATTTATGCTTTAAACAATACCAGAACCAAAAACCAATAGGTAATTATATGTGTACAGACAGAAAATTTATCTACCTTAAAGCAAAATTCTCACCTAATATTGAAGCAACCTATGCAGCACGCATCTGGACTATCTTCTCTTTTATGGCATATGCGTAATACAAACTAATTTTAACACTTGTAAGATCAAAATAAGTAAACATAAAATTAAAAATGAGAGCAAATATACAGTATAATTATTTTTGCTTTTCAGGACCTATATTCATTTTACTTTGTGCCCCAACAGCTCTAATTGATAAATCCATGATTAAAATAAGTCTACAAATATTTTCAATATCTTTTTAGTACCTTTAATTCATTTTGAGCTATAAATTCATTCTCTCATACATTTTGTATAGATCAATTTTTTTGTGTGTACTAAAACTAATTCAATGGAATTTAAATCTAATTTTGATGAGCTTTTTAATTCACCACTTCTTCGTTCTTGCTCAGCAGACACATAGCATGAACTTTTTAACATCACATCCCCATGGAGGCATTGTAATAAAGTGGTTTGAACACCAAAACTGGAACCTCAGCTTCACCATAGAGGTAGAACCTAAGAGACAATTAATTTAAGGCCTCTATGTCTTCATTTGAAAAACAAGCACAATACTCAGATGATGGGCTTACTATGAGGATTTAACAAAGTAATACCTGGCATGATACCTAGCAAAAGAAGTTTAATTTCTTTCACATGTGTGTATCAAAAAATAATTTAAAAGGGGCGCCTGGGTGGCACAGTAGTTAAGCGTCTGCCTTCGGCTCAAGGCGTGATCCCGGTGTTATGGGATCGGGCCCCACATCAGGCTCCTCTGCTATGAGCCTGCTTCTTCCTCTCCCATTCCGCCTGCTTGTGTTCCCTCTCTCGCTGTCTCTATCTCTGTCGAATAAATAAATAAAATCTTAAAAAAAAAAATTTAAAAGGACTTTGGAGAAGTAATTTTCATTCATCCCAATATGCCACGGATTTGTAAAGCTACCTCCTCACATACAGTATTATTATATGTTACTGCAGAACGTTATAGGAGGCACCCCCTCTTAGATTTATTGGTAGGTATTTACTGGTTTTCCAAGTGGGCCAACGGACAGAGGAAACAGGCTAGGGAAGGTAAGCCACACTCAGATACATTCAATAAGTTTTTCTGACCCTTGGCAATTACCCTTCCCAGGTCAGTATTTTGCAGATATGAAAGTAACTGTCAACTAAAAGGCTGGGAGCAAAATAATGACAAAGAATCCACAAATGACAGTACGAACTCTTGGCTTGATATTGTAAATACCTCATTTAAAAAAAAAAAAAGTCCTCTCCCTACCAGTTTAAAGAAATTGTCAACACTGTAGTTTGAATGCTAGTCAACTATACTAAGTTTTCTATTTAGACAATTTTTTAACCTCACAAATACTATATAAAGCGTAGTTTTAAATGCCATAAACCTATTGTTTTACCTTTGTCATTTCAAACACAAAATGCTATAATCAGTTTACAAAGTGGACTTTAAATAACTTTTCCATTTAAAAATTTAAGGAAAAACTACACATTCAAAAGTCAAAGAACCTAAAACTACTCTTCCTTCACATATATAAAAGGAGGCAATTTTTAAAATAGATAAAATACTCTAATGAAGCTCAATTTAACATATAATGTCCTTTTTCTACAACACAGCAACACATTCACTAAGTATCCTCTGCGGAAGTACAAAAGTTATAAAAAAAAAAAAAAAGCCATGACATGATGCTGCAATTTTTATAAAGATTAGAGAACAGTAATAAAGATTCAAAATGTAATGCTTTATAAGTATTCAGCACTATTAGACAATAACAAAGAAAATACCAGGGAAAAAATTTTGTGTTCACAGATAATTTTTCCTAATATTAAAGGAAATCATCTTCACTTCTGAATTTCTTCCTCATTTGCCATTATAGTTTCTACTATTCACAACAGCTGCAGTTTTTTAGTACTATTTCATGAAAAAAGAGAAAGGAGAAAATACTGCTGAAAATAACGGGAAAAACAAAAGCCTCAACAGAGTAAATTATCTTATATGCCTTCTCTTTCCACTGTAATCATCGGACTGAAGGAATATATGAAAAACTATATATATTAAAATCTGTTTAGTCAACACTATTCTGCACCACAGAAAATAAAATTTAATTTTTCTATTTTTTGTAAAACCAATGACTTATTAGAACAAGATTACTGGTGTATAAAGCTACCACCATATATTGGATCACTACCATACACTGAATCAATTCGTCCAATTTCATCTTTCCTCACTATGTATCTTTCTCCCTTCAGGTAACCAGAGCACATCTGGCAGGCTGCACTATTTCAAGTAACTAACACCTGAAAGTGACTTTATTGGGCCTTAGTTCAGGGATGAGAATAAAGTATTTTATAGAAGCTTCTTCTAGTAATAGGAAAATTAGGTTAATAAGGCTTCATACGCTTTTTTTTCCTGATCGTAAAACTGATATAAAAATTTGGAAAACACAGAACCGTATTTTTATTCATCCATAAATCCCACCACCCAGAAATCTTAACTTTTTAGACTTCCTTCCAAGAATTAAACTTCAATAATCTAATATTAATAAATATGTAGAAAAAAAACCCAATGTACCTTCGTTTTGGCCTTTTGATAACTGTTATACGAAACACTGATTATTAATATGACCTGTTAATTTCACAAAGATATCTGAAAAGTGTTAAGTGGCGAGGGTGGGGTAGGGAGTCCCACAATTCAGAGACTGGTCCCTAGACTGAAATCCCTTTCACAATTTTTATAGCGTCAACATTTTAATGTCAGCAAGATATGACTGTTCTTAGAATATCAATAATAACTTCCCTCTATCAAACAGGCTTTACTTTAAATTTCTTTCCATCCATAATTCAATGTCTATTTTCACTGTAAAAAAACAGTAATATTTTAAAACAGCTTAAATTCAAAGACTCAGCTATTTTTTTTTGAAGTCCAGCATTCAAACTGCTAGTGTTTCTGGCCTATGAGACAGTCCACCAGATAAAAGGATAACGTTTTTATATGCCAAAATTCTCCGTCATAAAAAGACTATTCCTTAAATATAGCCACATTTTTTTCTTTTGTTACAAACGATCTTTATGGAAGTATGCATATGTTAGAATCACAAAGACTGATAGGACTTCATTAACAAAAACTGAAAAAAACCAATGACACTGCTAATTTTTTTCTTAAAATTTGATTCAACCTTATTTCTAGCTTCAACGGAGGCTTTCGTTGACTGGAGGCACCAAAGATTTTAAAATCCCATTCATTTTCTTCTGCCCGATGGTTAACAAAACAAGTCTAAAATACAGTAACTCAAATTTGTTACTTTGACCTTCTTACACAAGCGCCTTTTAAAAGAAATCCCTCAACAAAGACTCAAGAAAGAATCAGCAAAGTTTGAGGAAAGAATTGTCTGTCTTTAAGTCAAGCATTTCCTGATAAGTGACAGAAGGTCTGGCTGCCAGGAACACACTTTGCTGACCCTAGGAATAGCCAAGACACTAAACAAAATTTGCCACTTTTGTTATCTAGAAAACGTATTTAGCTAAGAGGTGAGAAAGCATAACCAACGACGTGTTTTTAGTGGATGAATCAATATAAAGGAGGAGCGCCACGATTTCAGCTATGTTTTTGCCATCTTTGAAGAAAAGCTAATTGTTAGTGGCCATGTGACATTATGAGATCCCAGAAAGGAAAGGGTGGGAGGGAGAGAGAGGAGTTCAAGGCAGTTCAGGGTCAGAACAAGCTCAGGCATCCTGTCATTAGCAAACGTTCCCCCAAGCTGAAGGCAAAAGACTGCTTACCCGAAAAGGAGTGGGTGAAAAGTAGGGGGAGAACGAGGGGAAAAACCACAAGAGAGTCAATGTGGCAGTGAGGGGGTGACAGGAGGCAGGGAATCTGGAGCTATCCAGCTGA
This sequence comes from Ailuropoda melanoleuca, assembly GCF_002007445.2. NCBI lineage: Eukaryota > Metazoa > Chordata > Mammalia > Carnivora > Ursidae > Ailuropoda > Ailuropoda melanoleuca. The sequence continues at coordinate 66,486,640 of NC_048232.1, forward strand.
GTTGGGGAGCAAAAGCGCTGGGCACAAAAAAGCTGAGAAAAGCAACTGCAGCGGAGACGACAATACTTGGCAGCTCCCCATTTTTTCCCCCTCCCCATGGGTTCTTTGGGTTTCCCACACTCCCTCCACCTCAGCTCTTGACCAACACTCAGGGGTGTGACCCGCCAGCGGGAGGCTGCGGTGATCTTTGTCTCGGCCGGCTCCCCACGCGAGGGCTCCTCCTCCTCCTCCGCGCTCGCCACCCGCTCACACCCCCGGCGTCTCCAAGGAGCTAGAAGCGCCGCTGCCACCGCCTCCTCGCCCACCTCCCGCGGACTAGCGCCCTTCCTTCCCCTCAGCCGCCCGCGCCTGCGGCTCCACCCCCGCCGAGGGGAATCTTTGTGTCTCGGGGGACTTTCTGCCTCTTTCCTCCCGGGCCTCGCGGGGAGACCGACCTCCCCCGGAGACCAAATGGGCAGCAAGCACCGGAGGTGGCGGCGACTGCAGGCGCCTCCAGCGAAGGAGCGGGTCTGATACCCCACCCCACCCCCGGAAATGCCTCGGCGACCCAGGGTTCGCGCTGGACCAGATGGGCGACAGGCAGAAGCGAGCTCCCCTTGCCGCGCCTCCCTCTCTCAACTTCCCGGCCGGGCCTTAGCCTCCCGCGCCCCCAACAGCCGGCTGCCCCGGCCCTCCGTCCCAAGCACCCTCCCGCCCCCTCGGCTCGGGGTCCGCCAGGCAGCAGGAAAAACCCTGCGCGGTCGCCAGCAGCCAACTCACCAACAAGTGCGGGGGCCGCGTAGCGAGGCGAGGCGCGGAGGATAAGCGGCTCCGCCGACGCCCGCGGCGACCGGATGCAGGTCCGGGTCCCAGCGGCTGGCGGACCCAAGGCGCCTCCGAGGCGCAGGCCTCCACTGCCGCCTTCCGGCTCTCGCCTAGGGTCCGGAGCCTTCGAGAGGGGCCGCGGGTCCCTCACGCGTTGCCAAGCCCCCCGGACAACATGGCTCCCGGGCCGCCGAGCCGCGCGGGCAGCCCACTAATCCCCTCGGAGGAGCTCCAGCGGGAGCGAGGCTGGCAGGGAGGTGCCGACGCCCGGCTGAGGCGGCCCGCCCGGACGAGGGCTCCTTCTTCTCTGCGGCCGGACCGTGAGGAGCTCAGGAGACCGCGGGCGGCCGCTTTCGTTCGCTGCGTGTGCGTCGCTGTCTTACTCGGCGGCTGCGGATTGACGCCTCCGCCTGTTCCCCGGAGGACAGCGAGCGAGCGAGAAAAAGGACTTTTATTGAAACGATCCAACCAGCAGCAGCTGAAAAAAGCTACCCGCCGCGGGAGCTTCCCCCACCTCCGCCTGAGCCGCTCGCCGCGGGCAGCGCGACCCCTGCTGGCGGCAGCAGCGGGGCGGAGCTGACGGTCCGGGGGCGGGGCCTAGAGGGCGAGGCGGGGTATCCCCGGGAAACCCCCCGCCCCGAGGTGGGGGCCTTGTTCTCTCCTGCCTGGCTTCTGGAGCCGTGGGAGGGAGGCGAGAGGGCTGAGATGGTTAGGTGGTGCCACTCCACAGAGCGACCTGTGTAATTCAGCCCCTTCATCCTCCTACCACCCCCCCCAACAAAACAAAAACTCTTGCTTAAATTATCCGAGTAATTATGTAATAAAGATACCAATGCCGCAGTTCTCTACTGGTTTTCTAGAGTTGACGTCGAAGGGCCCGCACCAGAGCATGTTGTTTTCAGCTTTTCTCCTTTTTTATGGGTGGTTGGGTAGGTAGCTTTGCAGCAGTCATTCACGCACGCAGCATTTATTCATTTACATTTAAGTTATTTATATTGTGTGCTTGGCAACACACTAGGTCCTCAAAGGACTGAGAGTCCTGGGATGAAAGATACTCAGGAAGCAGTTATAATAAAATTCTGAGCTTTACGAGAAAGGAAATACAAGGTGTTATAGGAGAACAGAGAGGAACTACTGTTGCCCTTGGTTAGGTTTTGTTTTCTTGGGGGGAGGGGGTGCCTAGAGGTTGGCCCAGTTTCTGTAAATATTTTTACTTTGTTCTTTCCCAGAGGCTAAAAGCTGGTTCAGAAATGAACAGCAGAGTGAAAGTGAAGACAAACTAAAGTAATACTGACCCATTTTTTTCCACTAATAAGGACAAAAGCAGAAAGTAAAAACAAACAAACCCCTAGAGGGAGATAATGAGAGGATAGAAAAGACAAGAATGGGGACCGGATGTGGACAACCTAAACAAGAAAAAATTTTAAACCACATAAAAATCTGTTAAAGTGAGATATAAATATTTTTCCATTTCAATACTCGGAAATAGACTTTGTAAGTTTTTAATGCAATTTCAAATCACATTATGTCCTAAGGACTCTGATAATTATTTTCTTGGATTCCTGGATGAATCCTTTCCCTCTAAAAATACTGCCTCCTGACTTCTTTCTCTTATTTTGTTGGGCAAAGTTGAATGTATCTGCTGTAATATCCAACAAAAATCATACATTTCAATCAGACTTCTCCTATGTCTCTAAAATTGCCAGAATCCATAAATTAGCAACATTTATGCTCTGCACATATTTAACACTTGCTTATCATTCCTATACGAATGCAAATATAGAACACAACCTTTCCTTTAGAGCAAATGTGCTTTTTAAAAAAACACTGTTAATGGGGCGCCTGGGTGGCTCAGTCCTTAGGGTTAGGCGGCTGCCTTCGGCTCAGGGCGTGATCCCAGGGTTCTGGGATCCAGCCCCACATCAGGCTCTTCTGCTGGGAGCCTGCTTCTTCCTCTCCCACTCCCCCTGCTTGTGTTCCCTCTCTTGCTGGCTGTCTCTCTCTCTCTCTGTCAAATAAATAAATAAAATATTTTTTAAAAAAACCACACTGTTAATGATGCTCTTTCGATTTGTCCAAGTCAGAGAACTTTGTAACATACCAAGAATATAGCATCACTGTCAGCATCATTTTTAGAGGTCTTTTAAAGTTAGAGAGTTAGAAAAATTGGTATTTATATAAGGCCTACTTACATGCCGAGCATTTTTTACATCCTTGCTTTATTAAAAAAAAATAATTGTCCTTTTTTAGTCCCTTAGTAAATATTAAAAATCATTCAAAAGTGAGTCTGCAAAATGACATCCTGAGTTTTGACATCCTGAGTTGCACATCAATAATTCCCCTTTTATATTATTAGATTGGAATTACTCCATTAGAAATTGAAAGATTGTCCCAACTGCCTCATCTAAAATAGCTAAAGAGCACCCTTTCTTCTTCCTACATCTTTTATTACCATAATAAACATTTCATAATTAAAACCGAGATAATGATTGTATTGATTAATTTTTTCCATCAAAAAATACTTACTGACTGCATATGACGTGCCAGGCACTGTTCTAGGCACTGAAAATATAGCAGTGAGCAAAACAGACAAGATATTGCCTTCATGGAACTGTTTTCTAGTGGTGGAAATAAGCAATAAACATGTAACTCATTTAAGGAATTCTTAAGAACTTATAATCATGAGAAATATACCAAAGAAAATGAAAAACTAATGGAAAAGAAATTGGGCAGGAGGAACAGGACTTGGGGGTGAGGTCCAGAAAGACCCGATGAGCAGCTTAAGCTAAAAGCCATGGGTTCTCTCTTTATATCCCTCAGTAGGTTATCTGATCACAAAATGTTCACATGAAAAAAGAAAATGTGGCGTATGCACACAGTGGAATATTATTCAGTTGTAAAAAAGAAGGAAATGGTACAAAAACGTGGATGAACCTTGAGAACATTATGCTGAGTGAAATAAGCGAATCACAGAAGGACAAATACAGCATGATTGCATTTATATGAAGTATCCCAGGGAGAAATGGGGAGTTGATGTTCAACAGGTATAAGGTTTCAGTTATGCAAGATGAACACATTCTGGAGAGCTGCTGTATAACATTGTGCCTATAGTTAACAATATTGTGATGTACACTTAGAAATTTGTTAAGAGGGTAGATCTTATGTTATCTGATCTTATCACAATTTTAAAAAAAAGAAAAAGTCACATACAATTAAAATAATGAGTACATTTATTTAGTTACTCTTGTAAACTGATTTAAAATTTGCCCATGATTTTTTTGGCACACTAAGTTGGCTTTTCTCCTGAGTTGGAATATAGACTTTTTTAACCTTGTAAATTATAAAATTACTTACAGCATTTCCCGAACTATGGTTAATAAAGATTCCTTAGCACATGGTGAGAAAGAGGGATGAGGAAGAATTCCAAGATCAAATCCGCTTGGGAAATGCCACATACTTCATCTGCCTTTGGGAAAGTCACCATGTACATTTGCATTCTAAAAACTCGGAGAAGTTCTGGATGGAAAGTAATTTTCTTTCCAGTTAAACCAGTGTATCCCAAAATGTTTTGACCATAGAAAAGCTTCATTGCGGGATATATATGAACATATTGAGGGACATATGTGCTGATGAGCACAATTTGGGAACCTGCTCTCTTGGAGTGTCAGGCATTTACTCTGCAGACGTGGGAAAGGGGGTCCTTGAAGGGGGAGAATGTGAAGGTCATTGAACTTTGGACAGAGAGAGTAGAAGGAGATGTAGTCAGAAAATCTTTGTTGTGCTTCACATTTTGGGAATGACATAAGCCTGGGAAACAAATGTGAAACGTATCTAGATAAGCTATGGAAAAGAGACACCGAAGCTTGTTTTCAGTTACACCGCATCAGTGGTTCTCAAACAATGATCCCTGAATCAGTGGCAGCAGCAATATCACCTGGGAATTTCTTAGAATTTAAAATTCTCGGGCTCCACTCTAGACCAGTTGAATCAGAAACCCTGGGACGGAGCCCAGCAAACTGTTTTAACAAGTCCTCTAGAAATCTGCTACACTGTGAAGTTTGATTGAGAGCCACTGCTCTGTACAGCACCAATACTAAGCTTCCTTTATTTACAAAAACAATTCCCCATGTCTGAATTTCTGGGCCATTTCCAATTATTATCAGCTGTAAAAAATTCTCAAAGAAATTAGTTAGGTTACCAAATTGAGAAAAAGCATTTTGTCTGGTTTCATTCCCTATTTTATTAGGCTAAACCATATAATAAATCTATTTGTTAGCAATAAGAGTGAAGCAAATCAAGCTAAGGGCAGCAATTAACTATCTTCCCTGTAATATCACCTGAGCAAAATAATTTTACTTTTAGTAAAGATAAAACTGTAGATGAGAAAAGAGTAGTATCAAAGGATTTTTTTAACCGGCTTTGAAAACAAAACAGGTAGCCTCACCTTAACATTTATTTTTTAAAAATATTTTGTACCATACCAACTTTTGCAAAATACATTATAACATTGCATAATGATACAGCTGTACCCCATCACTTTAAAGGTTAACTATAGAAGTTTTACAGACCCAGCTCTATTTAAAAATCATTATCAAAGTATCTTCATAGACACACAAGTTACAAATTTGGGGAGAGAAATTTCTTTACTGTCTACATCTAAAATTTCTGAATTGCAGAGCTATATTTATCTGGAAAGGCTTGGTAACATCCGAGAGATTTGGTACAGTCCAGAGAGCATTATAAAAAGCTTTCAGGAAAGTGATGTCATGTGTCCTCACAAAGGAAATGAATCCAGGAACCAAACTCAGTCTTGGCAGTTAAGGAAGACATAATTTTCAAACATTATGTTTCAAAATGAAGTTGTTCTCTAGTTGTTGACAAAATGCTTAGGGAGTGTTAGTCTCCAGGTTTCCAGTAAGGCTCCTCAGGAGTCTCTATTAAAAGACTAAGGAGGGATTAAATTGTTTTTCTTTCTTTCCTTTTTAAACCTTGTGATACTAACTGCTCTTAACTAGATTGATGTTCTGCCTCCTGAAAGAAATCAGAGGTGTGTTCTTCATCAAATAAAATATACTTAAAGCTGATTTGGGCTTCTGGAAAATTGAAGCACAACACGGAGCTATCTTCAGACTTCACAAATTTCTCTCTTTAAAAAAAAATATTGTAGAAAAGTGGGAGCTAGGGCAATAAAGGCTTTTTCCGTCTTAAGCGTGTTAAAAAGGAGGATGTGGCAATTAGCCATTTTCCCAGGAGCTTGTCAGAATGATCACTGGCCTTTCATCCTCTTAAAGAATGAAAGAAGGGAGGGAGTAGCAGAGGCCTTATGGTTTTGTCATCTTCAAAATTTGCCCCAGCGATTTTCTTCTAGGGATGTTTATCAGACAGATGTGTAGACATATCCTTCTAATCTTTAGCTATTAGTTTAGAAGGGCAAGTTTGTTAGTAAACTAACTTTGCCTTGCCCAAGTCAACATGACCATGGGATCACTCATGAAGAGGAGAATAGAGCAAATAGTTGGTATTTAACATTGAAAAAAATAGAGAAATTAACAATGAAAAAGCGGAAAAAAACAATAAGAAAGGTAAAAAGCAGGGTGAGAGAAGGATTAAGTCTTAGGAATATACTTTTATTTCAGCAATAAGGAAGTCACAGATGTTCATAGTGTTAAACTTCATGTACTAGAAAGAAAGACTAGAAAAATACAAAGCTAAGCAGCAGGTCAGGGTTCTAGCCCTGAAGCAGTATTGCATAGGAACTGAGCTTTGCAATAGTTGGATTGAATGGATTGAATGGATTGAATGTCACTGTAAGATTTTGGTAAGTTACTTAACTAAGAGTTTCTCTAAATATAAAATTAGGATAGTAACACACCTGCCAGGTTGTAAGCATTAAATGAGATAACGAACGTAAAGCATCAGTATTGCAACTTTCTCTTTTGTAAGTGACATGGATAGCCACTCAAATAACTTACACAGAAAGGGGATTTTGTTTACAGACCTTCAAAAACCATGGGTATTGCAGGCTTCGGAGACATCTTAACCAACAGCCCACACAATGTCATCAAGACCTGGTTTTTCTCCTTTTGGTTCTGCCTTTGGCAGCCCTGGCTCGTCTACCCATTGGGTCAAAAGATGGCTGCAATATTTGCAGCTCTGTACTTTCTGGTTCAAGTCTTCCAGAAAAGAGGGAGCAATATCCCAGTAGCCTGAACATTAGCTCTAATTAGCCCAACTTGAATCGATGAACTGTCACTGTGACCAAGGCAACTGAGTGATGGACCACATACGCTCTATCCTTAAAGCCAAGGTGGAGTTTGTCTCACCTGAATCACATGTGCTGAGTGTATGGGAAGAGAGGTTCCCTTCAAAAAAAAAAAAAAAAAAGAAAGAAAGAATAGAAAAGGAAAAATGAAGGCACTCTTACTGTCCACTTCATTAAAATGTGGACAGTCGGGGATAAGCAGAATTTATTACCAGCTGGATCTAGAAAATCTGCCTCAGAACACAATCACTTTGTTTCTCATCTGGGATTCAGTCTGTGGGCCAACCTCATTCCCTCAGGGTTCTTTACATGCTCACTGACATCCCTGGGACCATGCCCTCATAATGCCTAATCCAAAGGAAAGACGATCCATTCAGAAAATTCCAAGGAAGCACTCTGATTGGCCCAACCTGGGTCATATATATCCATCCTCTAATCAGAAGAGTCCCACCAGACCACGTGGAATGGAGGAGATGCACTTATTCAAGGGACAGAAGGTGCTATTAACAAATATAAGAGGACAGGGATTCAGGGCATTCAAAGCCACAGGTGTCCACTATGGGTAAATGCAAAGGGGATAATCAGAAATTGCAAATCAGAGAAAGTAATTTTGGTAAGGAGAGCGGGGTCAACCAAGAAGTGCAGGAAATGCATGAATAAATGGATAAACAGACTGTGGTATATTAATGCTCAGCCTGGGATGCTACTCGGCAATAACAAGAAATGAATTACTGACATATGCAACAATGTGGATGAATCCCAGAGTAATGATGATGAGTAAAAGAAGCCAGGTCAAAAAGAGTGCACACACTGTATGTTTCCATTTTTGTAAAATTATAGGAAATGCAAACTAATCTACAGTGACAAAAAGCAGATGAGTGGTTGCCTGAGTCTGGGGGAGGGAAGGATTAAAAAAAGCATGAGGACACTCATGGGGATGGTAAATATGTCCTTTTCTCCTTTACTGGGGTGATGGCTACATCAGTGTATACATATGTGAAAACATCAAATTGGATACTTTAAATATGTGCAATTCATTATATGTTAATTGTACCTAAATAATACTGTTAAAAAGAGAGAGAGCAAATGTGATCCAAAACACTGTCCTGTTTAATGACATTTGAAACTACTATCTGACTTATCTGTACAAGTCTGAACTTCTCCAACATTGTTATAAATGCTTTCTGTAAGTATATCTGTATAGAAGTCACACCATTTAACCCATAGGTGCTTCCTAGCCACAGGCTCATAGAAGAGGTTAACAACAGCCACAAGCAAGATCCTATTTTTCTTGACAGATTGCTCGCCATGGTGAAAAAGAGTGTAGCAGTGGGCATTACCGAATGAGCCATGTCTCCCATCAACTTGACCCTATATAAAATATTGACCTGGTAAATCCAAAACATCTCTTCAAAGCAGAGTGTAGTATTCAGTAAATGTCAGCTCCTTTTTCTCTCATTTATTTATTTATTTATTTTTTTATTTTAATGTTTTTTTTATTATATTATGTTAGTCACCATACAGTACATCCCTGGTTTTTGATGTAAAGTTCAATGATTCATTAGTTGCGTATAACACCCAGTGCACCCTGCAATACATGCCCTCCTTACTACCCATCACGAGCCTATCCCATTCCCCCACCCCCCTCCCCTCTGAAGCCCTCAGTTTGTTTCTCGGAGTCCATAGTCTCTCATGTTTCATTCCCCTTTCCGATTACCCCCCCTTTCTTTATCCCTTTCTTCCCCTACCGATCTTCCTACCGATGTTCCATAGATGAGAGAAACCATATGATAATTGTCTTTCTCTGCTTGACTTATTTCACTTAGCATTATCTCCTCCAGTGCTGTCCCTGTTGCAGGAAATGTTGAGAACTCCTTCTTTCTGATAGCTGAGTAATATTCCATTGTATATATGGACCACAGCTTCTTAATCCAGTCATCTGTTGAAGGGCATCTCGGTTCCTTCCACAATTTAGCCATTGTGGACAATGCTNGGACAATGCTGCTATGAACATTGGGGTGCATATGGCCCTTCTCTTCACTACGTCTGTATCTTTGGGGTAAACACCCAGTAGTGCGATGGCTGGGTCATAGGGTAGCTCAATTTTTAACTTTTTAAGGGACCTCCACACTGTTTTCCAGAGTGGCTGCACCAACCTGCATTACCACTAACAATGTAGGAGGGATCCCCTTTCTCCACATCCTCTCCAGCAATTGTTTCTTGCCTTGTCAATTTTTGCC
>NC_048232.1:66496045-66564452 GCF_002007445.2 Ailuropoda melanoleuca
GGGATGGGCAAACTGTGAGGGGGGGGTGGGATGGGCATACTGTGAGCTGGTATTTCCAGGCTTTTGTTCTCTGGCGGCTTTCCCTGGCGGTCTGCTGTGCCTATTCTGAGAGACAGAGCAGCAGTGGCCGAATCTCAGCCTCTGTCCCAGAACAGAGGGATTGTGGCCCATTCTCCACTGATGTTCTGGCCACTTTAACTCTGTTTCTGTTGGTGCTGCTCAACCCTGCAGCGTCCCGGGATGTGCACCCCACACCCGGCGTCCCAGCCCTCACTACCAGGGCTGGCGTGTCTCTGTCCTTTGTGTTTCTAACACCTGAGCCACCAGCCGCCCCGCACACTCCCAGAGCTCCCGGTCTCAGTCTGGATCCAGTGAGCACACCGGAGCTCCGTGAGAAGTCTGGTGGTGCGCGTTCCCCGGCTCATGGTCTCAGTCTGCTGTCTCGTGGGTGCAGGTCTGCGAGTCTGCCCGCTCCCCCGTGCAGGTGGCTACCTCTTCTTGGAGCCCCAACGCAGCGGCTCCCTCCCCCTTCTGTTTATCTTCCGATATCTATGCGCGGTTTCACGACTCCCCTCTTCGTACCTCAATACTCAGTGCTGGAGATGTTCATTTGTAGAGATCCAGATGTATCTTCCTGCGTCTTATGCTGATTCTGTGGATGTTCAGGCTGGTCTGGTACCTATCCAACTCCACTCAGGGGTCCAGCTGAAAAAGGGGTCTCCTACTCCTCCCGGGAGAGAGACTCTTAAGCTCCCATCTGAGCACTGAGCTCAAAGCAGGGCTCCATGTCCCGCTCAACCTCACCATCTCAAGATCACAACTTTAGTCGAAACCAAGAGCCCCATGCTCAACCTCAACTAAGTGTACCACCCAGGCACCCCATCAGCTCCCTTCTCTTTCCACCTTCTCAGTGTGAAAAGAATCCAAAAAGCTTGAAATATTATTCATTTCTATGCTTACTTATAAATATTTTCTGTTTTTATACTCCAAAATGTAGATCATCAGTGCAATTATTTTTTTAATGAATTAATTTTTTTTTTAAAGTAGGTTCTACAACCAGTCTGGGGCTTGAATTCACAACCCTTAGATCAAGAGTCATATGCTCTATTGGCTGAGTCAGCCAGGCACCCCTGTCTGTGCAATTAAAGGTACTTTTCCCCTAGGCAGAAAGAAGCTTGCCACTGGCCAGGACATTCTGGTTCTTTGGGCACCCTGAAAGTCATTAGGTAGGTCACAGAATGGCTTTCTAGAGTGCATAACAATTACCTATCTTCAAATTCTAGTTTGATTGGAAGGCATCGGAAGTGCTAAATATTTTGGTATTATCTCTTACACACCTAGAAATGCAAAGACATTTTACAAAGGCTGCTTTTGTTGTTTAAAAGATAATATTTGGGGGCACCTGGGTGGCACAGTCGTTAAGCGTCTGCCTTCGGCTCAGGGCGTGATCCCAGCATTCTAGGATTGAGCCCCACATCAGGCTCCTCTGCTGGGAGCCTGCTTCTTCCTCCCTCTCTCCAACTCCCCCTGCTTGTGTTCCCTCTCTAGCTGGCTGTCTCTCTCTGTCAAATAAATAAATGAAATCTTTTTTAAAAAAAGATAATTTTTCATAATGATAAAAAATTTTAGTAATGTGGCCTGTTCAAAATGATATTTTACATCTTTGGATAATTCAGATCACTTTAAATAAACCAATTAGTAGGCAGGTACCTCTATGTGTACATTTATGCTTCCTTCCTTTACCACCTTCTATCCACTATTAGGTACAGTGAAGTAAAATATTCCAGCCTTCTCTTATTTTGCATTAATGTTCACAGATTCAGTAGAAAGACTATAGGATTCAGGGGTGCCTGGCTGGCTCAGTTGAAGGAGTGTAAAACTCTTGATCTCAGGGTCATGAGTTTGAGCCCCACACTGGGTGTAGAGATTGCTTAAATAAATAAATTGTTTTATATATCAATTTATTTATTTATTTTTAAAAAAAGGAATAAAAGAAAGACTATAAGATTCAAAGTGAAATGAACCCAAGTTTAAATCTTAGCTCCACTGTTGGTTATGAGACAATGAGAAAGAGGGTTAATCTTTCTGAGCTTCTTTTCTTCATATGTAAAATGGCATATCTCATAGACTCTTTCATGAGGATTGAACAAGACACCAAATACAAAGTTGCCTAATACAATACTTGCCACTTAACTGGCAATGAATAAATGTTAATGTTCTTCCTTCCACTCTCGCACACCATAACTATAAAAGTCATGGAAAAATACTTTGATGAAAGTGCATCTAGGAAGGCAGAGATCTAAGTTTATAATGCTCAAGAGAAATAATCTGTTTTCTAAGAAGAGGAACTACAATATTTAGAAAAAAAGGAATGGAGACAAACATTTTTGCTAGAAGATTAACAGCCCCATTTAGAAAAAAAAAATTAGATGGCTTATATCCCAGTGTATTATTCGTCATAAGTATTACTTCTCATTCAGAATGTGAAGGGCCAGTAACAGCATTATGAATAAAACACATGTAGTTTGTGATGTGTAAAGATTCTCCTGTAAGGGGAACAAAACACATTAGTACAGATTCTTATTTATCTATGTTCTATACCTTGTATTTCAAGTACAAATACAGACCTCAATGTTTTTTATCAGAGATACTCAAGCAATTCTATGGTATGGAGCTAGAAGTCCTCCAACCCTCTTGTTCACTTTTCAACTATCATTTCATTCCAATACTCCTCCAACCAATACGTGTTTGGTATCCACAATGTACCAGGCCCTGTAAGGAATAGAAGGACAACAGGCAATGTCTCTGTCCTCATGGGTCTTAGTCTATCAGGGCAGAAGAAGGCCTGGCCATAACTCAGAAAAACTAAGGGCATAAGATGGAAGTCCAAATATGCTGCTCAGAGGGAGAGGAGGACCTCTAGCTGGAAGATGTGGAGGGAGTAGGCAATCAAGGCAGGTTATACAGCTTATATAAGTCAACAAGTACTGACTGGTGACTCATTAGGATCTAGCACTGAGTGCTATCAAGGAGGCGGACTAAGTGGTAATCCCTGGCCTCATAGAATGCACAACATGTAGTTCGTCCCAATATACTAGCACTAGGCAGAATGTGCAGGATAGGCAGGCTATCTCTGCTCCTTCTGTAGTTTTTGATACATTCACTTTAAATGCCTATTGTTTGTTAATAGTAATTCAGTTATTAATGGTAATCCGGTCTCAAAAAACAATGAATCTATTATGCATAGAGACAAGAGGCAGGTGTCTCTCTTTCCCTCTAGAGAGGAAGGAGGGGCGTGGCAGAGGAAAAGCACAGAGCTTGACATAGGGCTCCATGTGGGGCTTGATGACAGAGTCTCACAACCCTGAGATCATGACCTGAGCCGAAATCAAGAGTCAGATGCTCAACCAGCTGAGCCACCCGGGCACCCCAGGTGTCTATCTTTATATGAGTGGTTTTTTATAAATAGATAATGGAAAAAAAAGAAATCAGGACATTTTGAAATAGCTTCTAATCCTTTGCCAGATTGTAAATGGGCTATGCCACTCTTTCTGAATCTTGGATGCAAGGCAGTTCTATGAAAACTAAAATTTTAAATGACCAAATTTAAATTTGGTTTACTGCTTAGGCCCTTATTGTTGAAGAATTAATGACATAGTTTTGTCTGCAGAGTCACATAAAATTTGGGTCTAGTGTTTATGTATAGCAAGATTAAGATCAGTACTAAACTTTCATTAGAAAGGTTAAACATTTTATTTCACAATAGAGATATGCTATAAATCCTTAACAATTCACTTTAAAATAATCTTTGGGGATAAATTTAATTTTTGTTTATCTCATAAGCCTATAAATGTGAAGTAATCTATTCCTTTTTCCTAGAATCAAGTTTCCAACTTTCTCATCTAAAACAACTTCACTCAGGGCACCTAGGTGGCTCAGTTAGTTAAGCAGGGAGCCCGCTTTTCCCTCTTCCTCTACTCCTCTGTCTGCTTGTACTCACTCTCTCTCTCTCTCAAATAAATAAATCTTAAAAAAAAAAAAAAAGGAACGAGGGCACTTTGGTGGCTCAGTTGGTTAAGCATCCGCCTTCAGCTCAAGTCATGATCCCAGCGTCCTGGGATCCAGCCCCACGTCATGCTCCCTGCTCATCAGGGAGTCTGCTTCTCCCTCTCCCTCTGCTGCTCTCCCTACTCATTTTCTCTCTCACTTTCTCTCAAATAAATTAATAAATCTTGAAAAAAAAGAATGACATCTAGCCATTTGCAATGATGTGTTTAGAACTAGCGTGTATTATGCTAAGTGAAATAAGTCAAAGAAAGACAAATATCATATGATCTCACTCATATGTGGAATTTAAGAAACAAAACAGATGAACATATGGGAAGGGGCAGGGAAAGGGAGAGAGGGAAATAAACCATAAAAGACTCTTAACAATAGAGAACAAACTGAAGGTTGATGGAGGGAGATGGGTGGGGGGATGGGCTAGATGGTTGAAGGGTATTAAGGAGGGCACTTTTTGTGATGAGCCTTGGGTGTTTTATGTAAGTGATGAATCACTGAATTCTACTCCAGAAACCAATATTGTACTGTGTGTTGACTAAATAAAATTTAAACCAGAATAGGATAAAATAAAATAAAACAACCTCACTCCCAAAGTTTGGCACCTACGTTTTTTGATTTCTTAACACTGTCTGTCCTCTTCTATCTGATTCATGCCTTCTGTGGTCTTACAAATTGGATGCCTCAGCTTTTTTTTTTTACAAGTCATGTACTTCCAGCTCAGAGTTAGGCACGTCTGTATGGCTCACACAAGTGACACCTAAGCCAACAAAACACAACAGGCTCAAATTATATCATAACTGAGCCTGGGGCTCAAATTATATCATAACTGAGCCTGGGGGCGGGGGGCGGCAATCTGTTTCATTTGAAACACAGAATGAATTGAAGTGAGAGGCAGATTGAGGTAGACTTTGAAAAGATGACAAGGAAGAATGGAAGAAAAAATTATTAGTGTTTTTAAGAACTTTCTCTTTTTCTTACAGAATATTAAAATGTTAATTAAATGTTCTCTCCACCCACTATTTTTTTTTTTTGGTAAAAACTCCTGAAAAATTATAACAATATTACAAAAGATTTAGAAAAGAAAGAAAATCACCCATAACTCTCCAATCACAACACAGTGACTTTTATCAGTCTGAAGTATTTCTTTCCAGCCTTTATTTCATATTCATGTTTTAATAGTTTACAGGTTTTGTATCATGTTCTTGACTTATTATCATAAACTTATTCCTGTCATCTTCATGATTATCCTATTTGTTGGCTGTCCAACCCTCCATAGCTTGTGTTTCATGAGCCCTCCCCACCTCTCTGCAAAATCTTTCCCAGAGTGTGTCTGGGAGTTGCTGCAGGGAGGGGCGCCTCCCTTGTGCTCCTGCCCACTCAGTTGTCACTGGCATCATTTAATTACTCTTCTCCATTGCTGGCGACCACCATGTTTTCAGGCATAAAGCGAGGCTGCATCAAGTCAGGCTGTGTCTGCCATCTTTTGCCCTGGATACTCTTGACTTCCTAGCTAGGACTTCTGCTTCAGCTTATTCTTTCAAGTCTCCTGCCTTGATTTCACCTCCTGCTGTTCCATCGTAAGGGCTTCCCATTTGCAGAGGGTGGAAATTGGACTGGGGGCCGACAAAAGTGTTTGGGGTTCCCAGCAGTAGGCACACATTTTTCCTGAACTACCTCTAAACTACACTCATTTTTTTAGTGATAAGAGAGGTTGTGTCTAAAAATTGGGCTTGGTATTAATTTTTTTTAAAATATTTACTCTGGGGGCGCCTGGGTGGCTCAGTCGTTGGGCGTCTGCCTTCGGCTCAGGGTGTGATCCTGGAGTCCTGGGATCGAGCCCCACATCAGGTTCCTCTGCTGGGAGCCTGCTTCTTCCTCTCCCAATCCCCCTGCTTGTGCTCCCTCTCTCTCTGGCTGTCTCTCTCTGTCAAATAAATAAATAAAATCTTTAAAAAAAAATATTTACTCTGGGTGCCTGGGTGGCTCAGTCAGTTAAGCATCTGCCTTTAGCTCTGGTCATGATCCCAGGGTCCTGGGATTAAGAGCCCCGCATTGGGCTCCCTGCTCTGCAGGGAGTCTGCTTCTCTCTCTCTCTCCCTCTGCCCCTGCCTCATGCTCTCTCTCTCACTCACTCTCTGTCAAATAAGTAAATAAAATATTTTTAAAAATATTTACTCTGGGTAACATAATAATAAGTGGCTCTGCCACTTTTTTGGGGGGGGAGGGGCAGAGGAAGAGAGAGAGAGAGAATCTTAAGCTGGCTCCCCACCCAGCACAGGCCAGACATAGGGCTCAATCTCATGACCCTGAGATCATGACTTGGAGATCATGACCCTGCCATTTTTTAATAGTATATACTCTTAACGAGTCAACCTGTTTGACTTTGATTTTCTCATCTTTAAAGTGAGATACTACTTTCTACTTTGTGGAATGGTTGTAGGGACTAGAGGCTTGCTTGTACAGCTCTCACTACCATACTGATACTGATATTGATGGCTGATGTTATTATGTTTTGTTTGTGTGCTAGAAGCAGACTTAACTCAAATGGCCTACCCCATCTTCAGTGTGGCAGATAGGAACTACAGACAGAGTCAGAATTTCAACTCTGTTTTGATTAGCTACTTACGAAAAGTTCTTGAACTCAAAATAATTCATATTACAAAAAAGATACTTCATTAAATGAGAAAAACACATGACTTTCATAAACTTGAAAGGCTTTAAATTAGCATTTCCATTTTTTTCTTCTTCAAACAAAGGGTCCATTTCCGCATACCACTATAAGATATTTGCTACAGAACTCACTAAACTCTAGTGAAAGTTATTTGCTATAGACTGAATGTTTACATCTCCCCTTCATCCCCAGATTCATATGTTACATCCTAATCCCCAATATGATGGTATTAGGAAGTGAGACTTTTGGTAAGTGACTATGTCATGAGAATGAAGACTTCATGAATGGGTTTAATGCTCTTATAAAAGAGACCCCAGAGAACGCCCTCGTCCTTTCTGCCTGGCAAAATGACACAGCAGGAAAAACCAGGGTTTGAATCTAGAGAATAGAGGCACACCCTGGTGAAGGCTGGGGCTATTTATTTAAGATGGTTAAGTCTGCTAGTAGATTTGAAACCAGGACATCTGTCATCAAAGAAGAAAAACAGGCAGGAACAAGATGGGGTAGGTGGCAGATGGATTTTCCAAGCAGCTGGCAATCAGTACAGGTCTAGACAGGTAGGAAGTCAAGGTTGGGAAAGTCTGGTAGTAACACATTGGAACAAAAGCTTTCTTTTTCACAGAGGTTTGTTGTTGTTGGTTGGTTTTCTTGTTTTGTTTTGTTTTGTTTTGTTTTGTTTTGTTTTGGTTTGGTTTGATTTGATTTGGTGCCAAAGAACTTTCTTTGTGACTGTGGGATGTCCCACTGAAGAAACATAATGGCAACATAGTATAGTGGCCTCGGACACAAGACATCTAGGCTCAAACTGAAATTTTAACACTTAGTAGCTGTGTGACCTTGGGCAAATAATTCATTCCTGGAGTCTCCACTTACTTACTGTAAAATGAAGTGGCTGTATTAGATCCATAGTTCTTAACCATTTTTTAGTGGGGGGGGGATCATTCTCACCTCTTTGATCTGATGGAAAAGGATAATCTTCTACAAAAACGCACATCAATATCCCCTCAAACTTGGCACACTGTTTTATTGCATTGGAAACTGATTCCCTTCACAGAGAAAAAACTTACAAAAATTTTTCCATCTCTCACACTTATTTATTCACATACACGAAGTAATCGAAATAAATGCAGTATGCAAATACATAAAACCAAAATTTAAATTCTTCCCCAAAGCAAATTTAAATTACACGGCTGCCATCATGTGACTTGAGAAGAAATTTGAGAGTAGTCTTTGCATCACAATATGTTTACCATTTATGACATGCTATCAATTTTGACTCTTAATTTTGATAGCAACAAGTGAAAGTGAAAGAAAGCCCTGATTAATGAAGTAGGTTGTAGCGAATGGACAGGTTTATGTCAAGACGTACTGGGTTTTTCTCTAACTCTTCAAGCTGATAGTTGTATTATTGCCTCTGTCCTCAGGTCAATGAATACAGTCATTTTTGCAAAGTTTGCATCATCAATGATACATGTCAGTAAGAAAGTGGTTAAAACCCACATTTCAATTTTAAAATCAAATGAGCATAACTAACCTTTGGAGAAGTTCGGTAGTGTTTCCAGGTATCTGTACATTCTACCTTGTGAGAAACTGACTAGTTTCATCGCTCTTAAATGGAGCCAGGAGACTCTCCTCCAATATGGGAAAGGGACAACGTGCAGACAACAGTTTGTGTCTGTTTCCAATCCCTTCTCCCACAGTAGTAACTTGACCAAAAGAGCTTTTGGGATTCTGTGTGTGTGTGTGTGTGTGTGTGTGTGTGTGTGTGTGTGTTTTGGTTTCAAAATATCATCCTCAGGATCTCATGCCAAAAAAAGCCTTACCTTAATCACATGATCAAATATATCAAAGCCACAAATGACTTCTTTCCTATGGGATTATTTTAGGAGTGAATTCCAATGAATAACTTCATATTCTGCTTCCATTTCTTGATAAAAATTTCTTTAAATCCCCATGAGTCAAAAGGTCTGGAGACATTGACGACTTCTGCAGCAATAAGCAAAACCTTTCAGGACTGCTGGCAAGGGCTTTGATGCCTACGCAAGGTGATGTAGAAAGCTGTGACTCACGGTGATGTGTTGAGCTTCTTTCTTCATCAAAGCAGAAAAACCAGATGTGTTGCCAAACACTGCGCACACACCATAATTCCGAAATTTTGTTTGCAATCGTAGTTTTTACTTGAGGAAGTAACAACCGTTTCAGGTAGTTCAGGGTTTCTGAGGTTCCCAAAAAGGGCTCATAAAACGAAATCATTTAAAATTTTTTTCAACACATATTTGACAGATAAACAACAGAAAATGACTGGCACTTCTTTCCTGAAGAAGAGAATGATGTAATTGCAAATTCCTGCATATTCTGATTCAAAGTTAACAGACAAAATATTAGTAAATCCAGAGCGGAGTATGTAATTTTGCAAAGACACTGGTTCCTTATTATTCCTTTACTCCAAGCTATAATTTAACTTGACCATTTAAAAGCACAAGGCTTGTTTGTGGCTCCTTTTGCCTAGTAACGCAATTAGAGGCCTTTACACAGGAGTGTTGGGAGAAATGCAAGCTTTGAGGAAATTCCAGCCTTTCCAAATCAAGAGTCTTCTCAAAACAAAACAAAACAAAACAAAACAAAACAAAACCAACAACAAAAGCACCTCATGGTCTCATGTATTTTCAGAGTAGAGAGCATAAGTGTTTCTTCAGCTCTTTACCTGCTAGTTGCTATGAGCCAGAATCATGGTGCGTAGTGAGCAATCTGGCTTTCACATCCCATAACAACAGAGCAACGTGTATCAAACCAAAGGATGCCATGCTTAGAAGTACTTTTTTTCTTTCAATTCCAGCTAGATGTCATATACGCAGATACCTGTAAATGTAACGTCAGGAATAATTTTAATTTTTAATGATTATACTAGGAGAGTTTAAGAGTTATTGCTCCTTTCCTTCTATTTTTCAAATTTCCATAATGCTATTATATTAGTTTTAGAATATGAATTACATATTAAAATGAAACACTATTGGGAAAAGATGAGACTTGCAGATGTCAAGAAGATTATATGCCATTTCGATATGAAAGCAGATACTTACTTTCAGAATATAAATCATTATATTAACCATAACTAATTGGGCTAGCTGTTTTGTATATATTATCTCGTTTTATTTTCATAATAATGCTGTAAGACAAGTACTATTATTGCTCTCATTTTATAGATGAGGAGTTTGAAACACAGAAATGATAAGCAACTTGTCCAATATCACGCAGGTGGCGGCTGAGTTATAATTCGAACCCAGTTCTCTTTACCTCCCAGGACTGTGCTCTTAATCACTGCACAAATGTAAAGGAATTGGAGATGTAGGTGAGAAAGTAAGTATAAGTGGAGTAAGCAGAATTCTTAGCTGAAGGGTAAATACGGGATATCCATGTGAGGAGGGATTAATTTAAAGAGAAATGAATAGACGTATCTTTGGAGAAGGTACCATTTTACAAACAAATCCAGCTCTCTTGGCTGTAAATTTGTATTCCCAGAGTCTTCTCACCTGTGACTCAGGCTCCATAGTGGGCGTTTATGAGGAATAGAGTCCCAATTCACAATCCAGGTCCTTCAAATTTTCCATGAGAAGCTAATGAATCTCTTTCTTGTCAAACAAGCTCTTGGGGGGTTTGAGCCATATGAAACAATTTTTCTGAGACCTGATCACACCATCCCCTTCTCTAAATTCCTTCTTCTATTTACCCCTGTATCCTCTCAGCCCAGCACAGCATCTGGCAGTTAGCGGGCACCCAGTAAATGTTAGTTGACTGATAGAATAATGAATGAGGTTTTGAAAGACTCACCACATGGAGTTGGCGGACTCTAACACCCAGCAACTTGTTGAAATCCTGCTGCAAGAGAAATATTTACACATTATCAATTGGTTACTCCCCCATCTCCCATCCCATTAACAACATAGTTGACAATGGGCAAAACCATCTTGGAATTCCCGCATGGCAACCCTTTGTTTTGACAGCCCGTGCCTAGCTTGTGCGGCCCTTGGTGGTGCCGACTTGTGCACGTATTCCGGCCCCTTAGATCTCTGAGTCTTTTTGCAACCGTCTTATGCTGTCATTTCCTTATCTTTAGAGAGCATGTTTTTTCTGCCACCCTTGGCCATACTAGAATTTGTTCATTCGATTCCTGACTGCTTGAATGATATGGTGGAGTCCATTTGTGCTTTTTCCATTAATCCTTCCAAATGAAAGAGAAAGAGTGATATTTTCGTCTCAGTTGCAACCAATTCTTTCCCCCTCCCCCAGCTCCCAATAATATTATCAGCTTAGTAA
Organism: Ailuropoda melanoleuca; assembly: GCF_002007445.2. Classification (NCBI taxonomy): domain Eukaryota; kingdom Metazoa; phylum Chordata; class Mammalia; order Carnivora; family Ursidae; genus Ailuropoda; species Ailuropoda melanoleuca. The sequence continues at coordinate 66,507,093 of NC_048232.1, forward strand.
CAGATTAGCGATTTTGGTGACAGATGAGCAAAATATACTATGCACTTGATGTGTGGGTAGTCTACCTTCGATTTGAGTTATTCTCCAGTAATCCAGCTTTTGCTGGTTTCCAATCATATACTGGCTCAGCAAGGTGACTCCGCAGTTTTGCTTTGTTTTTTTTCTTTTTCCTGGGGAAACACCTGTTCTTTCTGCAAATGAAAAGCTATTGCTCTCACTACAGGAGTCCTAATGCCCTGGGAGGATTTCCTTCTGTGGCTTTGTTTGTTCCTCAAACAGGTTCCCCTATTGAGCTTTCTCGCCTCTATAGCTTTGGTGAAGGGAAACAAATTTTGCTGGCAACTTTTTTCAGTTCTCAATATATTAATGATATTAATATATCAATAATTAATTCTCAATAGCCCCGTTTTCTTACTAGTGTCTGTGTAAACTCTTGTCATCGGTGACAAAAAGACAGCCTTCAATACTGCCCTAAAAGACAGCATTTGCCTTGGGAATAAACGCCAATAATTCCTTTCTCTATATAAATATTTCTATAAAAATGCAAAAGCAATCTTGGCTGACAGAGAATGCAGTATTGAAGGGTAAAGTTCTCCTGATGAGCTCAACTGGAGTGTTTGAAAGCCAGGAACCCATGATCCAGTTCCCTGTTGGGAACCAATCTTACATTAAAACATGGCAGATATTATCTAAGAGAACTTTACTGCAGTGCAGCTGGGAACTCCCACTCTGAAATTTGTTGCAGTGTGCAGGGCCGTGTTTTGAACTTGAAAGTTTGCGGAATTCTTTATCCAAACTCATATTCTGATGAAATTTTGAAGTAAAATTTCTTTCATCCTAAATTAAATTGCGTATTCAAACTGCATAAAAAAAATTCTCTGTCATTTCGGTCCTCCTACTCACTTATACCAAATAACCAAAGGGTTAGTGGACTTTCGGTGTATTTCATTATGACCACCAAATATAATGGTGTGTGACATCAAATCTGTATTTAATAGGTCATCAACAACTGTATTTAATTTTTTAATTTAATTAAAAATTCAATTATATTTTAATTCAATTACATATACTTATGTAAATATACATATGTACATGTAAGCATACACATATATATTTTTTCTCCTTTTCTTTCCCAAAACTATTTTAAGAGATTTACATTAACACCCCATATGATATTAAAATATAGCCCTGTGGGAGAGCCAGACTGCCTGGATTCAGTAAAGGCTCCAGTACTTACAATTTGTTTGACAGTATTTGAAACCTCGGTTTTTCATCTGTAAAACTCAAGATTATTATAAAGATTAAATAAGATAATTCATGTAAAGCACATGGCACAGCCCATGGCAAACTGTGGTATTATTCATTATAAGGAGAAAAGAATCCGAGAAAAATACAAATATTAAAATCTTATAAACATATTGCTTTAATTGTTATTATTAGTTAAATTAAATTGTTGAATTCATTTTTAATTTTTTGCTTTCATAATAGTAAGGTGAAACATAATCCATTATATAAATCTGGGTTTCAGAAGGGAAGAGGCAAACTAGTTCAGAAGTGAAATTTTGCTGGCTCTGAATTCCAAAGGAACTTATAGAGGGTACATTAAGTAATATATTGAATAATTTCTCAATAACATTTTACAGCAAATACTGTCAAGAATTTAATATGGCTGGTATAGCAACCTTTGGTAAAAACCCAAAATATTCTATTAAAATGTTGGTTAGCAAAAAATTATATAATGGACTCAGTAAATTGTCCCAAATTTGTAGTCTTATGGAATTCAAAAAATAGTTACTGAGCATCTAATTTGTGCACAGTACTGTGCTAGGCACTGTAAAGGAACACATAAATTAGACTCAATTCTTGCCCTCAAAAATTTACTCATTCATCAGACATGGGAATGAGAATGAGAAATGATAACAAGAATGAGGATCAAGGGTAAACCCCAAAGGAAGATATAAACGCTCTGGGGGTTCAAAGGAAGGCAAGGGCTATTCTTCCAACACGTCAAACTCAACCCCACCTCATGGCTTTTGCACATGCTATTCCCTGAAACTGGAATGCTCTTCCCCCTACACAATACGGACAATTTCTCCTCTCCCTTGAGGTCTCAGCTTATGGTTTTACCTCTTTGTAGAGGACTTCCTTGGCCATCCATTACAGAGGAGACTTCCTCTCTATAATTTATCACAGCTCCTTGTTTATTGTGGTTTTTCTTCAAAGTACTGATTACAATTTATGATTATTTCATTTATTTGTTAGTTTTGATTTTTATCCGTCTCCCTATGTAGAATATAAGCTCCAGAGAAGGCAGGACTGTTTATCTTGTCTTCCATTTAACCCTTAATGCCTAGAACAGTGCCTAAAACAGGGGCCCCTGGGTGCCTCGGTTGGTTAAGCATCTGCTTTTGGCTCAGGTCATCATCTCAGGGTCCTGGGGCTCCAGGTCAGGCTCCCTGTTCAAGGAGGAGCCTGCTCCCTCTGCCCCTCCCCCCTGCCTGTGTGTGCACGTGCTCAATCTCTCTCTCTCTGCCTAAAACATAGCAGGCATTCAATATATATATTTGTTGACTATACCAATGAACAAATGAAAGATCCCATTTGCTTGGCAAGTTCAGGACAGGTTTCATGAGGGGAAGGAATGCATCCTGAAGAACTGGATAGGTTGTAGGTAAGGGTAGAGAATTGAGAGATGTTCAAACAGAAGCAAAAGCATAAGCAAATATTTGGAGCCCGAGAAATGCAAAACATTTTCTGAGAGCAAAAAACACTGTCTATCTTTGAATTTAAGATTTACACTTCATCTTCCTCCTTCCTCCTTCCATTTTAACATATCCAACTTGGTATAATTGGCATGTGTCTTATAATTACTATCTGAATACACCATAGTTGTATCTTTTGTTGTCTAGAATGTTATTTAATTGATGGTGTGGCTTATAATCATCAGTTGCATTTTAGAAATGGGAAAATAAAATAATTCAGTCTTATTGGAACATAGAATGTGTGTAAGGGAGCTGAGAAAGTTCTGCTGTAGAAGTTATGCTGTAGGCATATAACAAGGCCAGAGGGGTAAATTGATAGCATACTTAATTTATCAGGAATGGGAAAGAGTTCCTACTGAAATTGTAAAATTATATTGTTTCCCAAAATAGTTATAAATCTTTCTATAAAGATATATTTTTGACTATTTACATGTTTAAATTTAAGCTCCAGACAAAAGCTTCTCTGTACAAAGCCCAGGAGAAGGTAAATTCTCCCCCACTGGACTCTACAGGGCAGGGCTGTATCTCTAGCAACTATCACAATACCTGGAATGGAGTAGAGGCTCTATTAACATTTATAAAATATTAAATTAGTACATAATTGTTGAAGGAATGACAAATGGCATTTTACCATTCTTTATAAGAAAAAAAATATGGTGGATAATGGAGATGAAGACAGTGGTAGGTAAGAATTTTTGAAGCCAAATGGAGTTAGTTATTCTAGGAAAAGACTTGGGAGGAGGGAACCGTGTTTAGCTACTATTTGGAAGCAAGGGAAGAGATACAGGCTGGCAGAGAGGAGGCATAAGTAGTCTCCTCAGGAAACAGGACATGTAAGTCCTGTTAAGTTCCATGCAGAAAATGGTGAAATGTGTATGAAAGCCGCAGAGAGGAGACCAGGCAGAAGAAAATGCATGAAGTGAGGGCGGGAGGAGGAAGAGGAGGTGAGCCATGGAACCAGAGAGGGCCTGAGTCTGTCTTGACTTGCTTTTACTAAAAAGTCAGTTATGAGCCAGAAAATATGCATGGATATTTATGTGTGGATTTGAACTCACCCAGAATGCGGGCAGGATCCTTCCTAGCTCTCGTTACCAGCAGTCTCCAAGACACTAAGCACAGGGAACATTTCAGTTCTCCTTACACCTGACCTTTTAGTAGCATCTGACTCTGTTGACCTCTCTGCTTTTTAAAAACATGTGCTAAAACACACATACCACAGAAAAGAAAGACAGATAATGCAAAATTTTCCATCTCAACTGCCTTTAAGTGTACAGCTCAGTGGCATGAAGTAATTCACAGTGCCGTGCGACCATCACTGCTATCCAGCTGCAGCACTCTCTTTATCTCACAAAAGGGCAACTCCACACCCATTAAACAATGACCCCCGTCCCCCTCCCCCTGACCTTGGTAACCACCATTCTAAGTTCTGTCTCTATGAATCTGACTCTAGGTACTTCATATAAGTGGAATCATACAGGATTTGTCCTTTTGTGACTGGCTTGTTTCACTTAGCGTAATGTCCTCCACCTGTAGCATGAGTCAGAATTTCCTTCCTTTTTAAGGCTAAATAATATTCCATTGTATGTGTATCTACCACATTTTGTTTATGACCTCTCTAGCTTTTGGGGCCCTCTCTTTCCTTAGCTTCCACGATTGTTTTTCCTGGTTTTCCTCTGACCTCCCCGACTTCTGTTTCTCTGCTTCATTCCAAGATCGCTCCCTACTACTTAGCCATTTAATGTTGAAATTCTCTGATACTTGGTCCCAAGCCCCTCCTTTCCTCTTACCCAAGCTTACCCAAGACCATGGCTTCCCTTCCTGTTTATTTGTCATTACTTCCATGTGTACAGCTTTGGGGGGAGGGGTGTCTGGGGAGCAGTGAGGGAAGAAGGGGCACATCTGCCTCACCAATCAGATCTGTAGACTCAGCACTGATGAACAAAGGGGCAACAGATGTCTCAGCCAAATTGCTCTCACAGCTGGATGTGGAGTTTAAGTATGATTTGAAAGGCATGAGGCCAAATAATGCTTGAGGAAGTTGACCTGTGCTCTGGTTTCTCAGAAAAGAATAGAGCAAGAATAAGCTGTTGGGAGACAGGCGGTGGTGGCAGTTTAGCCACAAGGTGACTGGGATCCAGGCAAAATATGTTTATAAAGAAAAGTGGGCACAAACTGGTGGTTGAAAACGTGGACTAAAAGAAGTGATAAAAGATGAAGTTCATGCTTTCTCTAAGGCTCTTACCTTCTTTTTGATCACACTTGAGGTCCAAAGATCACTTCCTCTGTAGATGAAACGAAAGACCCAATCAGACCATTGAGATGTTTTCTCACCAATTCCTCCAATCCCTTTTTATTTCATCCTCTAGGGCTGAAATCTATGCAAAATTCAGAAAAGGATGAAGATAGGCTGACCATAGTGTTCCCAGTTGTCTATGCTTTCCTCTACTGTTTGTCTTTAATAATGATATTTTTCGGTTAACAACTTCACCTGTAATCTACTGCCCCCACTCTTCAAAAACAACCTTGTTATGTCCCTTTATAACTATCATTAACAGACTTCCTGCACTTAAAAAAAGCCAAAAAAAAAACCCATGTGTTTTCTCTTGGATCAAACCTTAAAAATACAAATGATCAGTGTTACAAGTCAAATTACATAAGAATAAACAACCAACAAATCTCGAACATCGATAATGGTTGTAATAGGATATTAGGCAATGAAGTGGATTAGGCATAATCCTTGTCCTAGAAACATAATATAATAAATATGGAGTAACCAATGAATGTAGTTAGGTTGTTTGTTTTCCACTTTACTCCTTCTCGTGACAGCACTCCAAGTTTGCTTTGGGTCACTGTTGGAGACAGTGTGTGACCCCATTAACCAAAGTACTTTTTCAACCAGCCCTAGAGGTGGGCCTGACCCAAGCTCAGCCAATCAGAGGCTTGCTCTCAGGGATTTGAATCTTGAGTAGAGGACTGAAAAATGGAAAAGGATCACTTTCTGCTTGCTATCTGAATCCCCAAGGCTGCCCCAGTCCTTGGCTTTTCTGAGTCAGGTTATCAGAGCTGGGCTTTCCATTCTAGGAACTAAAGCATTGAATGGAAATTTCCTTTTTGGCCTACCTTAGCTAGTTTCCTTTACTTCCAATCAGCATTTTATCTTGAATGCTTGCAAGTGCCAGACACTATGGTGAAGGCATTGTGTGGATGTCATTTGATCTTCACAACAACACTCCAATTATTATTCCCCTTTGATAGAAGCTGAGCCCCAGAAAAATTAAAGCAACTTGTCAAAGTTTTCAGTTAGCAAGAGATGGAACTGAGATTCAAACTCAGGTCATATGACTCCCCGTCTTTAGCATCGCATCTCTGGGGAAGAATTCTCTCTCTCTCTCTCTCTCTCTCTTTTTTTTTAAAGATTTTATTTATTTGACAGAGACAGACAGTGAACATAAACAAGGGGAGTTGGAGACGGAGAAGCAAGCTCCCCGCTGAGCAGGGAGCCCAATGTGGGGCTCGATCCCAGGACTCTGAGATCATGGCCTGAGCCGAAGGCAGACCCCCAACGTCTGAGCCACCCAGGCACCTCGGGGAAGAATTTTTTAAGAAAACTCATTAAGTGGGCCTTTTGGTAATGAAGTGGTGGGGAGGGGACCCCGGAGGCTAGATGAGTGAAGGTGAGACAAACACTTTTCTCCATAGCGAAGTATGAGAATTTGAGAAGGTTTTCTCTGACCTTTACAGAGAGTAGATATGGGGAGACTGGAACTCAAAGAAGGCTGCGGATGGAGGGAGAAAGAATCCTTGTAGTAGCAATAGGCTGGAGTTTTAGGAGAGAGAAGCCAAAGTATCCATTAGAACATTTTTCATGGGTGCCTGGGTGTCTCAGTTGGTTAAACCTCTACCTTCAGCTCAGGTCATGATCCCAGAGTCCTGGGTTCAAGTCCCGAATCAGGCTCCCTGGCCCAGGGGGCCTGCTTCTCCCTCTCCTCTCTCTCGCTCTCTGTCTCTCATGAATAAATAAATGCAATCGTTTAAAAAAATATTTTTCATTATAAGTAAGAGAAAGCTGAACTCAAAATGGGTATGAATAATAATACTATAATTCCAGGAAGCACAGAGGTAGGAATGTTTAAGATGAAATATTTTGGTGGGCCAAGAATGCACAACAGGTTTTATTCTATCTTTCCTTTCTGCACCCTGTGTTGTGTTGCCTTCACCCTCAGGGTAACTTTCATGGTTATAAGTCAACCACAGCAGCTCCTCCCATCACCTTTGCACAAGACAACCGTCAGAGGAAGACACTACCTCTTTCTGTGTATCTCTTTTGGCCAGACGAAACTTCTTCTAGGAGCAGCCCAGAAGATTTCTTTGCATGCATTATTGGCCAAAATGCATCCCGTGCCCTTGCCCACACCAGTCCTTGCCAACCATAATTGCCAAGAAGAATCAAGATGCAGCTCTCAGGGGTGGGGCTTGATTAAGGTGGGTTCCTGAACAAAATCAAAGTTCTATAAGAAGTAGAGAAAAGAAATGGAGTAAACGTGGATAGGTGACCACAAACTCCACTAATACAGTAAGAGATTCTTTCAGAACCATGAACTCTAGGAACAGTAAAGATTAGGCAGGCCCTGGAGCCAGAAAGACTTGGATTGAATGATGGCTCCCTAACTGACCAGCTCTATAGGACGCTCAGAATAGTAAATAAAATAATGTATGTAAAATGCTTGGCATAACCTGGCCCATGTTAATTGCTCAATAATTGGTAATTATTTTGATGATCATATATAACTTTTCATCACTTCCTGTTCTAAGTGCAGTTACTCTCCATTATTCCCAAATGTTTAGTAAAAGTCCATTACGTGGAACAGCCTTGTGTTAGTGATGCTCTTAGGAATGAAGGAGAAGAGCTGGCGTCTCTTCTTGGGGAAAAAGGATGTTAAGAAAGGACTGCAAATGCAGGAGGCAGGATGGTGAGGGAAGATCAAGAATTGAGCTGGGAGTAGAGACTCAGTAAATTTCAAGAATTCTCAGGAAAGCAGAGCTATATGCCATCAGAGCTTGATTTATTCTACTTAATACTGGTGAGAAGGCTGAGTCTTGGAGACATCTGGGTTACATGCACATTTAGCAAGAATACTTAACAGTGCAAGGAAAACATGCACAGTGAGTGACGTACATACTGAGTGCTTAGGGACTCGGAAGAAAGAGAAATCACTGTGGATTACAGTGGTCAGGAAAGGCTGCACAGGGCATCTGAAACTGGGACTTGGCTTTGAAGTTAAGGGAAGACAGGAGAGTATTCTAGATGGAGAGAATGATAAGAGAGCAAAATCGTGGAATCAAGGACCTGTGAAAGATACAAAAATACCAACTGGGGTTTTTGCAATGGCCAGAGTGTAAAGTGATAATGCTACTCATGAGCTAAATGAAGTTACTGAGGAAATAAAGTTCTGTTTTTGCAATCGAGAAAAAAGCAAAACTGCTTGTGAAATTATAAAGGTGGAGCTAGTTAAAAGTTATTTTAAAAAATAATTGTAACAAACAAACTCAAATTCAAAATATCATTGTTACTCAAATTTGTTAATTTACTAAAATCAACACCACTAATGACCGCTTTTTAAAAAGTTTTATTTACTTAAGTAATCTCTGCACCCAACAGGGGGCTCGAACTCACAACCCTGAGATCAAGACTCACATGCTCCTCTGACTGAGCCAGTCAGGCACCCCACTAACGATCATTTTTAATTGTGTTTTTTTTTAATTACCATAAAGTCATAAGATCATACAAACAATAGTTGACTAGCATGAGAAAAGGTTAACGTAGACATAACTTATAAGAATAATGACTATTTATTGCATGCTTAATGATTCATTTATATAATCAGTAGATATTGTCATATCATCCTATCACCAGTCATTATTGTTTCTTCTAAAATATGTGATACAGGATGAAGGCTAAGGTTAAAAAATCTCTGTCTGGAATAGTTACTGAAAATTACTAGCATGTAAGATGTTGTTCTAAGAACTACGAGAGACAGAAGGTTGTGACTTGGAACTGTTCTTATGAGACCATAATCTAACTTTATGTGTCCATGAGTGGCAAGATGGTGCGGGACTTTATAAGGCTAAGAGAGGTGCCCTTTTCAAGTGAGGTGCTGTGAAGATTTCAAAGTGTGGAGTGACATAACTGATAGGTAATCTGGCTACTAAGTCCAGAGTGGGTTGGAGGGTAGAGACCCGAGATAGGAGACCAGTCAGCAAACATGTGAGATTGCACGTATGAGGCCACAAGAATCTGGGCTAAGGTGTGCTGCCGAGAAAAATAAAGGAAGGTGGGTTTCAGCAATGGCCAGCCCTGCAGACTCCTGAAGCTCTCAGTCCCACCCTATTTCTCACAGCCTGAAGCATATTGAGGGAGGCCTCTAGCAAACCCCAGGACACACTCACAGTCCCGAGCATTTTTACAACCCGTTTCCCACACTACATGCTGACATGCTCTTGGCCCCCTTCTCCCACTTATTGCTCCGCCAACCCTATAGACTTGACCCCAGCCCTATTTCCCTGGTTACTGATTTGGTTCCTACCAGGTATAGGATGTTATCTTTTTCTGCTACAAGAAACAGAAAACCTAACAAATAGTGACCTAACGAAGAGTGACCTAAGACCCTACATATACTTGGTGCTTACTTAACAAGATGCTTGTCTCAAGGTTGGTTTGGTAATTCAACAATGTTATCAAAGACGGCAGATTCCACCCTGCCTCCTGGGTGAGTCAGCAATGTCTCGGTAATTGTCAGATGGCTGCCACTGCTCTGGGGAACGCCCTGCACACAAAGGCATTCAAACTGGAAGCAAGGGAAGGGAGGCAAAAGGGTTTTCTCCTCCCTTTCCTTTATTTTTATCAGGAAATAAAATCTCTCCCAGCAGCCCTCTGCTGACTTCTTCTTACCCTGCGCTAGTCAAGTCAGGCTCACGAGCCCGCTCCTAGATCTTGGCAATCACTGGCCAAGGAGGATGGGTTCACTATGATTGCCTTAGACCAATCACCACTCATCCCGCGTGCTGGGCATTTTTTTCTAAACAAAACTGAGGCCTGTTAGCAGGCAAGAAGGGGAATGGCGTTCGAGCGGGAGAGTCGAGGTGTTGGCTCTGGTGTAGGCATGGGTCCAGAATCTCAGCCTGCTTACCGCAGCCTGCCCCGTGTGATCATTTCCCAACTAGCTCTTGGCACCCCAGCTTCAGTGCATCCACCCGGTACCTCCCCTACCGTTTATTTATTTTTATTTTTTTAAAAAAGGTTTATTTATTTATTTATTTATTTATTTATTTATTTATTTGACAGAGAGAGAGACAGCCAGAGAGAGAGGGAACACAGGCAGGGGGAGTGGGAGAGGAAGAAGCAGGCTCCCAGCAGAGGAGCCCGATGCGGGGCTGGATCCCAAGCCCTGAGCGGAAGGCATACTTAAGGATTGAGCCACCCAGGCGCCCCTCCCCTACTGATTAAATGGAAAGTCTCTGGACTAATTTGGCCTTCGTCCTGAAGCACAGTAGTCACTACAAAGGAAGAATCCTCTGGGCAGGCCATTACCTAGATCTGCAGGGCAAGGCTGAATGGTGTTGTAGGACATTAGTGACGTCATTTGAACCCTGTTGCAATTTTTCCCTTATCTGTAAAGATTTGGTAATTTAGCACTCTTGTTTTTAATCCCTGGAGTCCGCAAGTTGTTGGATTTTCAAGGAGAGCATAATATAAACATCAAGGATGAGAGGACAGGAGGAGTCGAAGGAAGCATAGAGAGTGCCAACGTGTCTGCAGAGCTTTTGTGAGCCTCTCACTTATCTCTTTCCTGTGGTTTATTTCACATTCAAATTTTGCTCAGTGTTTTGGCATGGATAAACCTTGGCAATGTCTCTTTGAAAAAATAATTATCATATATTTTTTCTTGTTAAAGCCAACCAGATTTTTTTTTTTAAATGGTTACAGCTCTGGAGTATTCATTAGCACGATCTGGGCATTTAGTGAGCGGGTATCATTAGAGCTCTGCAATGTAGCTAATTTCACTTTACTGACCTCTCTTTGCATCTACCTTTTTATTGATCTTTATTCCGACAGTTTTAATTACCATAAATAGAAGAGCAGTTTACATTTTCTAATTTTTTTTTTGAAGTTTTTGCTTTATTTCCCCCTCAATGCTGTGCTGCCTTGTCCTTACAAACATACCCATTAGCCCTCATGCCCTGGAATTTTTTTGTTTGAGAGGAAGAAGAGGCTTGTGACTAATAGGGGCCAACGCTCTCTGACCTAGTGAGCTTCTTCCTCTATTTTCCTTAAAATAGGTTGTTTTTACATCATCCTTAGCCATGTTTATTCTAGGGCTTTTCATTTATGCCAAGTAAAACTTATAAGGAAATTTGAGCTCAGTTGAGAAGAACCCTAAGGAAGAAAAGCTTTTAAATAATTATTACTTAAAGGGTGACTTCATCTCTCATTCTGCCCATCTCTCATACCCCTCACCTGTACCCACACACCCACACACACATGCCCTCCCTGTTCTCTGGTCACCCTGGATCAGTCACCATTCACAGAAAGATCTCAGCCCCCATACCTCTGCTCATTCTGCTCCTTTTGTGTAGAAGGGCCATACATCTGCTTGCTTTTTCCACCTTATCCTTCAAGGCCTTGTTTGAAGTCATCTCAGTGTGTGACATTTCTAAACCTTACTTTCATCCTGTTCTCTCTGATCCCATAATCGTTGGCAAATAGCTTTACTCTCATGCTTATAATGTCTCAGTGCCTGCCTGTCCCAGCCCTGTCCACCATTAGCTGGAGTCAGGCTTCATCCTTAGAGAGTTCTTCTTAGGGCCAGGGCATTGCCCTCCATCCCCCTCCAAATAAGCCCTGATACCACTTAGAGATGCCTGCGGCAGTGCCCTCAGCCATCAGCCTGCGCCTTTGCATACCAACACTGGCCATCTTCAGCCAGTGCTTCCTGCCTCTCTGGGCATTCTCATTGCAACAGCTGGATGTTCTTTAGCCTGATTTGTTTCCCCCCCCCCCATCTTCCTCTGAGGCTAGACTGTGAACGTGCTGAGTGTGGGGACCAGACTCTGCAATGTGGAGACGATATAACTTGTGATATCTCAAGTACTGATATGAGAGTTGTGTTAAAGTCCTCAATTTAATTTGGTTTGAGGCTGGTGCACAGGGTTTTAAAAATAGAGGCACCAAAGATTGTTCCCTTGGTGAAGACTTCTTCACAAACAAACAGTTCACAGAAAAGGAAAAACAAATGGCTCTTGAACATCTAAAATTATATTTAACCTCACTTATAACAGGAGAAGTACAGTTTAAATATATGTTGAGCTATCATTTTTCACAAACCAAACAGAAAGCAAAATCTTCAACACATTGTGTTGTTAAAGATATGTAATAACAGATGCTCTTAGGCAAATACAATTTGACCTACAAATTTCATTTCTAGAAATTTAGCCTATAGATACGCAGGTATGCATGCAAAACAGCTTACATATGATGGTATTTGTTTCTGTATTCTTTGTAAGAGAATCAGGGTGAAACAACCTAAAGATTCATCTACACTAGAAAGTGTAAGTAAATTATGGCACATCTACATGTTAGAAAACTATGCAGGTAAAATTGTGTGGAAGTTTTTAATTTACTGACTGAAAAGTTTTAAATTTATTATTATTGGAAAGGAAACAGAGCGCAGAAGGCATGAAGTACCAAGTACACGTGTGTGGGAAGGAGGTTTTCTCATCTTTACTTTTTTGAACCATGTGAATGCATTGCCCATTAAAAAAAAATTATATATATATATATATATATATATATATGAAGAGCGTTTGTAACTATTGAGCACTATGTGTTCTCCCTAACATTAAGCACAGGATTTCTCATTTGACAGATGCTCACTTTCCCTAGAAAACAGAGCCTGAGAGAAGAGTTTACACAGCCATCATTTAGAGAGGGGTGCAACCCTAGGGAACTGAGAGTGAAGAGAAGGGTGTGAGTCAGGGAACAAAGGAGAGTGAATACAAGGAGGTGTTACTGAGCTGGCCGCTCACAGCAAAACACTGTGGATTGGTGCCCAGAGAGTCCACAGGAAACCAGACAGTCCATGGATGAGACGAAGGACAAGTTATCTGTTGGGTATCCCCGGCCTCCTGTCTCTCACTGGTTAAAGTCTACTCCATGGGGCCATTAACTCCGTGTGCCCTTCTGTGATTTCCAGCCAGTCTGGGCAGTCTTGTAAAGGCAGGGCCCCAGGGGTTCAAGCAATGTACAAATACAGTGATCCCTCCTTGTCATGTGACACTGTACAACAGGGACTCCTGATTTTATTGCAGTGATGGTGGAAGCATGTCAAGGGGCTGAGGCTTGGGAGTGCAGACCAGATACTGTTGAGTGATTTTGCGTGGTATATAAGCAGGTTTAATACACTGAGTGCTCAGAAGGTTTTTCTTTTTTCCTTAAATAAACTTTATCACTTAAAAAAATTTTTAAAAAGATTTTATTTATTTATCTGAGAGAGAGAGAGAGAGAGGAATAGAGCATGAGCAGTGGGAAGGGCAAAGGGAGAGGGAGAAGCAGGCTCCCCACTGAGCCAGGAGCCCCATGTGGGGCTCGATTCCAGGATCCTGGGATCATAACCAAGCTGAAGGCAACCACTTAACCGACTGAGTCACCCAGGCGCCCCTAACCTTTATTTTTAGAGCAGTTTTAGGTTCACAGCAAAATTGATCAGAAGGTACTGAGATTTCCCATATATTCCCTGCCCCTGCCCCCACACAGCCTCCTTCACCATCAACATCCCACACCAGAGTGGCACATTTGCTACAATTGATGAAACTATATCATTATTACCCAAACTCAGAAGAGCTTTTTATTTGCTTTTGTTTGCTTAGTAGGTTGGTTGATGAAAATAGTCAAGGTATTCTCTATTAAATTATGAATCTGAGAGTTGGTAAGAACCTATTTCAATTCCCCAAACCCATGATTATCTTCTTGTAGTGCTAGATTATTCCACTCCACTTAAGTTTATACATGGTTGTGTCTCTTCCTGTTTAATACCACGTGCTTTCCATAAATTAATCTAGAATATGTATTGCTGAATTGAAGACCCTATTCTGGATGGGGTGCAGGCATATAAAAAAGTAAAATATATCGCCTATCTTTCAGAATTATTACAAAAGGATACAGACTTAAACAGGAATGCAAGAATTAAGAAACCACACAACAAAACAGCACAAAATGTGCTCTATCAGGGAAATGATTTATGGCCAAGTGAGAAGTAGATACGAGAAATACTATAAAGTTTGTGCAATTTCTTTGTGCCTGGAATAGTTAGGGAAGGCTCGATGGAGAAACAGTAACTTGCACTTGAATTATATACCCATCATGTGAAGAGGAGAATAGAAATAGATCATTTTGGATGACCTGGCCTGAACCAAAGCTCTGAAGGTTGGGACACCATATGTACGCAGGTTTTTTATTGCTGTTGTTATTGTTTGGTTTTAATGATAATAATAAGATAGTTTGAGACAAGTTCTGGAAAGGTAGGTAGGGACTATGTTATGTAAGGCTTTCAAAAGATTTGCAGCTAAACTAGAATTCTATTCTGTAATTAAGGGAAGGTCATTGGCATTTTTGAGTAGTGTAGTCAGGTGCTCTATTGGGAAACAGTTTCTAATGAAATGTCTCTAACATACCCCTATCCGGGACTAAATCAGAAGACATTCTCCCCCATCCTCCCATGGAAAAGTCTGTATGACTGAATTCTCAAGGAGTTAATGTCCCTGGAAACAAATCTTGTGTATTTCTGGAGTTTGGTAGATCATCAGGGGGCTGTTTGTGAAGGAACTGTTTTAACTCTTGACTCTCTATATCTTGCACAGAATAAGCATTTTAAAGGTCTGGGCAGTTAAGAGGCAGTTTTTAAAGTCTGAATCTAGATTAGGTTGGTAGAAAACTGAATCACTAGCCACTGATTGGAAGGTGGCAGCGTTTATCAGCAGCATCTAGGAACCTAAGGCCAGCGCCTATAACATCACATCCTCTCTTTTCTGCTATCAGTTGGATGCAACAGGAAATTGACGAAGGTGCTAGGCAGTTTCCTTTCTGCTCTGACCTGACCAGTTTCCTCTGCAGCTTGCTCCCGGCTTATTGTAAGGGAAAATCATGAAATACCAGTCAATTTCCTCCAGTTGGATCAAGCCTAGGACAAGGAAGGAAAAACAAATTTCTAAGATTAGTCAATTTCCCTTTGCAGTTATAAAGTTGGTTCAGGGCCTCCAGCTGACCCTTCTCTTTAGACGTGCATCTCTTACAGCTCAGCTTTACATCATAGGCAAGATAAGGACTTGCTGCAAAGCAAGCAACGCATATCATGTAATTCTTATAGGAAATCATGGGTTCATTCATGAGAGAGCTGCGTACATAGAACAGCTTATTTGATAAGCTTTCCTTCTTCTTTGAAGTCTATCAAACTCCTTAGTTCAAGGGGGTTAAACAAAATACAAATACTTCTAACAGATACACATAGCCAAGTTCTGCTCTTTTCTCAGGCTGACTCAGAGGGAGCTCTTTCCGTGGAGAATCTTTATGTAAAATTAACAAAGGAATGGAGTCAGTTCAGTGAAAGAGGCAGGGCTGGACTACTCCAAAAGAGTGAGAAGTTATGTCTGGTGCCCTAGTAGGTAACTTGAATTTTGTTGGATATGAGAGAGACATGTAACTAAGAGGCTCGCATCCAAGGAATGTGACTGGTTTACTTTGTAGAAGTAAAGCAACTTGAAGATGGGAATTACCATTTAAAATATCTTTTCAGCAAACTTCAAATGTGGAGGAACAATGCTATATTGGAGTTCACATTGAATGTGAGTATATTAATTTAGCAGGTGGACCATTCTTCCTCATCACATTCCATTTCCTGTTATTTTAACTTACCTGTTTTTAATTTCCCTTTGAAAATTTCCCTCATTTCTGTATTTGTAACTATTATTAAGATAATATTCCCACCAATTTCCCTTTTATACCTATGTACGATCTCTAATATTTATACTGTAAAAATTCCTCTAGCTAAGTCACAAACTGTGCTGAAATGGATGTGATAACAAGAATACAACTTCATGCAGCTTTGAAATATGAACATTTGATAAACAGACTGTAAGAATAAATAAGGTAAGAATTCGAGGTTTAAGTTTAATAGCATTTGGAGCAGCCGCTGTAATAGGCATCTGAGAAGTAACAGATTTGCGGGGGCTGTGGCATTCTACTCCTTTTTTTCCTGGGGACTAATTATCTATTACTTTACAGACTTGCCAAAATACTGTGGAGCTCTTAAAAACAACTTGGTTGATCAACCAGCAGCAGCATCATTAAACTAAAAAACAAAAGAACTTGCACAAATAAGGGGCCTACTAATCTTTTCAGGGGATCTGTAGACTTTTTCCTAACACTTGCAAGAATAACATACCTTTTATTTTTGAAGCTAAATCATATCTCTGCAGAGGTATTAATACCTAGAAGTTTTTACTTAATTAGCCTGAATCAGTAAAAGAATTTCCATTATCATCTTTCACAAACACCATCGTGTCCCATTTTTGACAATGCGTTCTGGATGAACTTGCCTAGCTAACATTTGGAACAAAAATAGGGCATGTTATTAATTTAATGTGGTCAAAATTTCAGCCAATCTTATATCAACTCCATTGAAAATGGCTTATATTGTCAGAGTAACCTATGGTGATATGTACTTCCACTGACCCACCATGACTGTGTGAATGTCTTAGGTCTGTTTTTCCCCCATCCCTCTGTCTTCTTCACCTTCGTCAGGTGTTGACATCAAGGACGCTCATTAATAAACACCCTACATGCTACAAACTCTGTGTCGGAGCCTGCTTCCTAATGAACTCAGTCTTCGACAGTGACTCTGTTAAAAGCAGCATTGACCAACTAGGGTATGAGTCAAAGGAAAGGGTGAAAGGGATGGAGAATCCTATCATCTGAAGAGTGGCTGAAGGGGAGCAAGAAATAGGGAAGAAAAGCTTGTGTAACGTAGTGATTGAGTGAATGGACTCAAATCCTCGCTTAAACATCTACTAACTTTGAGAGCACGGCAAGTGTATTAACCTCTCCCTGCCTCATTTTCCCATGATGCCAATGATAATAATACTTTGGGTTGTTAAGAAAGTTAAATGAATTAATATTAAGTAAAACACTTTGAAGACTGCCCAGCACATAGCATTACATGTAAGTGTTTGCTGCTGTCGTTATTACTTGACTTATCAGATATGTAAAAGATTATTATGGACAGGAGGGTTTGACCTGTTTCAATGGCTCTAGAGGCAGTTACTAGGACCAGACAGTGAGAACCATATCAAGCTTCACTTTGGCTCAAAGATGAGATCTGTCCGGGGAGGTGTTGGGTTCCTTGTCACCAGAGCTTGGGACTTCTCTTAATAGGGATGCTAAGGGTTGGGAGTAGACTGGGCTGGAAATGGATAGGATGAGTTCTCTGACTTTATGACAGCAGCCTCTCCTCTCATTATCAAAGCTGCCTCTCCTTCCTCCTCAAATCAGCTGTGGGCTTGAAGGAAGAAAGCAGATATCAGAACTCCAGCTCGCAGTGATTCAAACAGCTTTTTTCCCAAACAGAGGCAGAATGCCCTTGGCACCCACCCAGCCATCTCCTTACGTCCTCTGTCTTTTCCCTTCCTCCCATCCCAAACCAGATAAAGGCAGCTGGTGAATGTGTAGGCTGGTGCTGGTTAAAATTATGAATTGGGCCAAATATTTCTTTCCTTCCTCATTATTTTCTGCTTTTTGGCATTTTCTCCTCAAATTTTGACAGACAAATAATATTGTAGTTCAAAGGCTCATGATTTAGTCTTAGCATAGTTAAAATCTACTTATGTGGCTGTGAACAAATGGAAGAATCTCTCTGAGCTAATCTTCCACTTTGTGAAGGGTGTATTTCTGTGGGTGTGGTAATGCAGGAGATTGTGATGGGTAATAGTCAAGATTTCTTCAAACTACAACATTCCACTTCAGGTTACGATACCGAATCTATAAGGTATACGGCTCCTTTGCAGTATCATTTCTTCCCCCAGGTCCCTCCGCTTTTTCTCCCAAGAGAACTCGATCCTTTTTAAAAGACTTTTACATGACCCATTAAAATGTATGTAAAAGGTATTTCATTCCTTTGGGAATCTAATGTTAGTAGTTTGTTATTAGGTTGTAGTTTAATGTGTTAAATTAATACATGAATTTGTCAATGAGAATGTCTCCCTTAAAGGAGACAAAGTTCAGTAATGTTCTGGGGTACATTATTTATCCGCTAAAGTGACATAAGTGGTAACAACATTGGAGAATACGGAGAAGATGTTTGGGGACAGGTAAACCCTTCAATGGCCTGTGCATACTGTAATCACCATTCTTTTTTTTTTTTTTTCTTAAAGATTTCATTTATTTATTTGACAGAGAGAGACAGCCAGCGAGAGAGGGAACACAGGCAGGGGGAGTGGGAGAGGAAGAAGCAGGCTCCCAGTGGAGGGGCCTGATGCGGGGCTCGATCCCATAACACCAGGATCACTCCCTGAGCCGAAGGCAGAGGCTTAACGACTGAGCCACCCAGGCGCTCCTGTAATCACCATTCTAACTGCTCAATGTAATCAACTATTTAGTTTACCCGTTCATATGACTAACCCATGACAGTAAATACTGTTAGTGGTGATAAATGTATTAGCACAATATTTGAGAATATAGACTTTGGATGTAGACAGTTCTTTAAACAGAATCCAGGTGCAGTCTCTTTCTACCTATGTGACCACCAGCCATTGCTACATCTCAGTTTTTAAATTGATACTATAGGGTTGTTGTGAAAAATATTTTAAATCAGCAAATATACATAACACGTCTGGCACATAGTAAGTACTCAACAAATGGTGTTTTTTATTCTCATCATTATTAGAAACTTGCAAATGGCTAACTGGTTGATTTTCTTCTTTAGCTCAAGATCAGATTTCCTCCACATAAAAAAATAATGCAGCCAGCTCTCATTTCACTCACATTAATTTACAGGGTAAATATTCCTAACCCTAACTCAGTATATACTCAGGAAAGAGCTGGTGGATATGAATAAGTTATGGTTAATCCACAGTGGCCAATTAGCCAAGGCCACTTCTGCTATAATTCTGTTGAAGCTTGGCAGGATACTCTACTTGGCTTGGTTTTCACAAAGTCACATCCCACGAACAGCTTGCCTCCCCTCTTATCATCCAGGAGTGACTCAACTACTGAAGATGAGGGCTTTATTTCAGTGGCAGTGATTTACAAGGGAAGGAGGACTAGATCAGCCTCGAAAGCTCTTGACAAGACAAACTGAGCGGCTTTTAATTGGTTTGGCCTTGACCATCCTGGCTGATATGATGATCAATAATGTAGCTGGTTAATTCATGTAGAATCCGAAAAATCCCTGCTGTAAGGATACCACTATCTTGAAGTTGTCATGAATAACTTTTATGTTTTTTTAAATGTATGTATAAACTTGTAAACCATATGTATATTATCATGCATTTTTAACTTTAATAATATGATTTTATACTTTTTATTCTGCAATATTATGTTCCTGAGATTTATCCATGTGGGTAGATTTCCCTTGTTTATTTAATGTTATACTGAGGTCAGTTTGATGAATACACTGTTTTGACTGTTAGGACTAAGTTTGGCTAAAGATGACCAACAGAACAAAACAACAGGGTCTTAAACAAGATAAGAAACATTTCTGTCTTGTGTATAAGTCCAGAAGAGGTTTTCCAGGAATGGTATCGAGTGCCACAGGTTCAGGGACCCAGGCTCCCTTTATCTTGTTACTCCTCTATGGATGGACCTTCATATACAGGTCACCTAGGAGTTCAAAAGGACGGTTCCAGCTCTAGGGGACAGTATTTGCATTCTTCAGTAGAAGGAAGAAAAGGAGGATGTTTTATTCTCTAATTTTGCTTACATCCCATTATCTAAAACTAATTCACATGATCACAGCTATAAAAGAGAGTGGGGAAAGGAATCTTTATTCTAAGCGAACACACCCCTAAAATTTGGTTGTTCAGTTACCGATGAAGAGGGGAGGGTGAATTTTGGAGACCAAGTACAAGTCTGTACCACAATGGACATTTGGGTGATTTCCAAATTTTTGCAATTACAATGCTGTAACAAACATTCATATATAGGTCTTCTTGTGCTCATGTGAGAGAGCTTTTCTAGGGGAATATGTTGTTGGTAATTCTTGTTTTCAACTTTACCAATTGCTCTGCAAAATGGTTGTACCATTTTCACTCCACCTGTAAGAAGTTCCTCTTTTCCCACACATTCCTAATATTTGGTATTAGATTTCTGTTTTGAAAATGATTTTACAATCTGATGGGATTGTGGGGTGGTGACATTGGCAAAGGCAGTTTTCATCGAACTGTGTGAACAGAAACCAAAATACTTGGGTTGAGACAGTGGGAGATAGTAAAAGCTAGCTAGTGGGTGTAAACTTACTCTTACTAAGCTCAGCTGAA
Source organism: Ailuropoda melanoleuca (assembly GCF_002007445.2). Taxonomy (NCBI): domain Eukaryota; kingdom Metazoa; phylum Chordata; class Mammalia; order Carnivora; family Ursidae; genus Ailuropoda; species Ailuropoda melanoleuca. The sequence goes on from NC_048232.1 coordinate 66,527,435, forward strand.
GAAGGAAATGAGAAGTAAAGCCTGAAATAGAATTGCTGGAACATTCGTGTTACAACTGATGAGTCCAGAGCTTTTGGAAATAATGCAGTGGAAAATATACCAGAGAAAGAGGGGCTAGCAACTGGAGCCAATTTCCATGGGGTTCAAAATTTCAGAGGTGGGACATTTCCAAGTGATGGTTGAAGTGGGCAAGGTGTGAGAGTTGATAGCTGCTCTTTGATATCCCAGGGCCCAAGATGCTCTGAAGCTTCAAGGGAGCCAAATAAATTATTCATTCAACAAATATTTTTAAGCACCTCCTAGGTGTCAGGCGTTGTTATAGAAACCGGAGTTGTATGTTGAATAAAATAGATAGACAACAATCTTCTCTAAAAAGAGCCGACAGACAACAAATATGTAAGCATGAGATCATTTGTGATAGCAAAAAGAGCTATAAAGAAAATTAAACAGGAAAAGATACTATTTTAGCTAGGATTAACAGGAGTGTAGGTGGGATGTTCCCCCAAGAGGAGGGACTGGAGGCATCAGTGTCAAGAGTCAAATGGCTGGGTGGGTGTTTGTGGGTGGGATGAAATGGGAGATTTTTCTGGCTTCAAAGAAATGCCTCTGCTGAGGAAATGATGGGTCACCTGGCTGTCCTGAAAGGTGGAGATAGTGTTAGCAGATTTTCTAGCTTTGTTGCTTTCTTAGCTAGAGACAGTCAAGGAGAAAAGATAGAGATACTAATTGACAAGAATTATTGCTTTTTATCTTGAACTTATGGCTTATGTACAATAGACAATTTAGAATTTAATTCCTAATATGCTTCCAAACAGATTACTGAGTATTGGTAGATTTTTCTTCCCCATAACAAATAATAACTTATCAGCTTATTTTTACTTTATTTTTCTTTTTCCTTCTACAACATTTCCTCTTAGTCCTGGATAAGAAAATAATTTTATTTCTTTTAGAAGGTGAAATATTTATCTCTTGATAAATTAGGAAATATCTTGTAATTCTCCCCCGCCCTTCCCTTTACCTAAAACCTCCCCCCCCCCGCCCTGCCGCCTTCTGCCACTTAGCCTTTCTGATGTTGCAATTTCTAGAACATATCTGTAACCCAAAAAGCCAATTGCTATCAGGAAAAACAAGAAAAAGAAAAGGCTTTCACTTTTCAAAGTTCATTAGCCTTAAAGTAGAATAATATTTCTTTATTTTATCCAGCAGAGGGGTGATATGGATTACGCTGGGAACTGGCATAAAAAGCCTGTTGCTCGTGGCAAGTGAGTCAGTTGAGATGAAAATGTTAATATATTTGAACAGATATGAGTCAATGCTATTTTGGAGGTAAAAAGAAGCGTGGTTTACCGTACCAGCACGTGTATCACAGAAAAACCTGAAAAATATTGTAGGAAACCATGACAGATATGGCAATCAAAGCTTTAATACTGAGATAGTAATTTTTACAAAAGTATGGGTCCAGAAAGAACATTGAGATCAAACCTACACAAAACCATCATTTCTAGACATACAATAACATGATTTTAATGATTTTCTTTTTCTGTTCCCTAAGCAACCAAATAGAGAAGCAGTGAGACAGAATGAAAAAAATTCTTACGACATAGGGTGGTAATTCTGGCCATATCACTAATTATACTAATTAGCTGGGAGATGATGGGTAAATCACTTGATCTCTGTGCAATTAGCTTTCTTATTTGCAAAATAATGGGATCAGCCTCCATTGTCACTGTCTCTTTCTGATTTAAAATAATGCGATTTAGGTCTACTTGCTCTAAACCGAGGCACTATTATAACCCTGGGGTGGCCCATAAAGTACCTACGCTGGAGTTTCCCAGGGCTGTGTGGAAATTTCCACGGTACCTTTCCTGCTTTTATGCCAATCTTCATCCAGCATTCTAGATAAAGCAGGGGGAAGTGCTATGTGAATGTTTGTGCACATTAGTAAGGGTAGGTTAATAGAAGGTTTAGACTGACTGAAAAACAACAAATAATCATTTACACCAGAAGCCCTTCTTCAATATGACAGAACACCTGAGTTAGACTTTAAAAAAAAAAAAAGGTTGATAAGCTAAGCTTTGGGTTCAAAATAGTTAAGTGACCTCATGAGGAAACCTCTTCTTCCTCTCAAAGCCCCATAGAAATGACAGAACTGCGTACAAGTGCTAAACCCCAAGCAGCTCTAGAAAGCCAGGAAAAGGGCTATTGTCTGATGCCAGGGATTTAATTTAGGTGGTGGTTAAGAATGTAAGCTCTGGACTCAATTGCCTCAATTGCTGGGTTTTGGTAAGTTGCTTACTCTTTCTGGGACTTCCAGCCCTTGGGTAGATTACTTTCCCCTCTCGTGGCCTCAGTTTCCATAACTGGGAAATGGAGATAAAAGGACCTACCTCAAATTGTGCTGTGAGGATTCATACAAGTAACGTGCTTTGAACAGCACCTCACACGTAATAAATTCTCACATCCTGCCTATCATTATTGTTATTACAGGTGCTATTTTAGGTTTAATATTGAATATTAAAGCAGATGGGGTTAGTCATAGATGATAACATCCACCAGGGATTAAAAAAAACACCCTATAATCCTGTGTAGGTGAAAGATAGCAACTCTGATGACCCCTGTAAAAGAAACCTAAGATGCTCCGTAATAGGGTGGAGGAGGGCACCCCGTAAGGTAATTAATTACAGCGCTGTGGAGTAACTGTATCAGTCTTTTGTTCTCCAAGTGGCTGCTGTAGCATTTGCCCCTGCTTAAGGCTGTGAATTCTGCTCTCTAAATTTACTGGGATATTTGGCACCAGACATTCCCAAGGTGCTGGGGCCAGAGAGAGAATTAAGACAATACCCCAGCTAGCTTCCTCTGTCCTAAGAAGGATGAAAGTATAATTTGTTGTCTAAACTGGGACACTTTTGAGTAAAAGCAAGCACTATTAATAACTGTGCCAGAATAAAAAGTGTAACCTGTGGCCGTCCCAGGGAAACCAGGACATTATTTCTCTCGGTCATAAGGAATGGAGAGCAGTTGTCTCCAGAAAGCAAGCTCGCTATTTCCCGTAAAGACTACTTGTCCACAGTCTCTTCCCTACTCAAGAATTGCAGAGATTGCCAAGAAAACAAGGATTTCGTGAGCTCAAACACTCCAGCGACCTAAAAGGGTCGGTCAATCTAAATCTGCAATTACTAAATGTGAGTAACCAAGAATTTCTAAACACTTGAGGAAAACCAACAGCATGAAAGAATGACACCACGATGTAGAAACAAAAGAAATTTCCTATGAGGAAACAGAATTAATGCAGGAAACAGAGAGATCCATGAGAATTTCTTATATCCAAAAAAATAGAGCAGGCTGCTATTTTTAAAAGAAGCAATCTAAGTTCTGGGAAAGTTAAAAAAGAATCGCCCCTCCCTTCAGGTTGCCAGAATGAGCAAATAAAAATAAAGAACAGTTAAATTCTAAATATTTCTAATTGGCTATGCATGGGTGCATTAAGAAAATACTGCATGGGGCATACTTATACTAAAAATCACTTATTTATGCAAAATAAATTCTAAATATCTAAATTTCATACCACTTATTTTATTTATTTGACAGAGAGAGAGAGAGAGAGAAAGTGTGCTCGTGCGCACTAGCAGGGGAAGGGGCAGTGGGAGAAGCAGGCTCCGCGCTGAGCTAGGAGCCAGTTGCGGGGTTGATCCCAGGACTCTGGGATCATGACCTGAGCAGAAGGCAGAGACCTAACCTGACTGAGCCACCCAGGCACACCTTCATACTACTTTTTAAATTATATTTCCTTTGTCTCTCCTTAGTAATTCTTTGTTATACCTAATATGCCTATAAAATTTCTTGTGTTTATAGCCTGTGTTTCATTTACATTGCACAGTTTCCACAGTGGTCAACTTCATTCTTTTGTCCACTGAACATTTATTAATGAAGAAAATATGCTAAAAATTAGTAATATGAGTCAGTATACTGAACATATACTGGCATAAAGTTAACAACTTGGAGAATTGGTGTTCAAATTCGACTTGTTGATGCACATAATCCCATATTTCGGGTATAACTTGTTTTTTATTCTCAGGATTATGCTGTGATCTCTTGATCTATAACTTTTATTAAAAACGTTGTCCACTGACAAGAAAGAGTATTATCAATTTTTCTTTCCTCTTCTACAACACTACGCATAATGATTTCACTTGTCCTGTTGGAAGAGTATTTAGTAACATCCGTATGAAACAGAATTCTTCAAAGGATGAAACTGTCATGGCAAGTGCCACTATAACCATCCATTTCAAGTTGCAATTTCTTTTCCTGTCCATAGTAACATTATTCCTTTTTGCATAACCTTTATATTTAAAGGGGTACATACTTCATAAGTTTTTTTCCTAAAAAATACATTCAACAAATTCTTGTAAGCAATGGGAGTACTTCAGCTAGATCATTTGAGCTGAAAAACTTACGCTGATATATGGTGTGGGAGGCCATTACAACTGCTTCTGTGATTATTTTATCTTCTATATCTTAATTTCTCGTCAAAGTAAGTTATTTTATCACTTTCTTTGGTACGAGTTGAATAAATGCTATAATTGGTGTGCTTAGCTGTTATATACTTTTGGTTTATATCTGACTTTCCACCATTTCTGATATTAAGTAAATAATTGCATACTGAGAGCTTCAAAATGACTTTTTCCTTATGTAATGAAAACCTACCGTTCAGAAAATGTGTTTACATTTGGGTACTGGTCTTTTGGGTTCACATATACACAAACAAAAAAATAGGTAATGGCAACCACTGCCAGCAATGAAAAGGCTGAATTCGATAATCTCACAGCAGCGTCAGTGTGTCTGTCACGCGCCAAGTCCAACTCACATAAAACAGAGGTTGAACAGTTGAAAAGTTGTGAATTAATGCACTAATGATAAATCGAACTCTATAACTAACCCAAAAAAGAAAAAAAAAAAAAAGTGAAACTCTGGTTTGTTTGCAAACAAAGCCAAATCTGATTTTTTAAAAAAGATTTGGTTTATTTACTCGAGAGAGAGGGGGCGCGAGCGCGCAAGCACGGGAAGCAAGGGGCTGAGGGAGGGGGAGAAGCAGACTCCCTGCTGAGTGGGAGGGAGCCGAGGTGGGGCTTGATCCAAGGACGCTGGGACGCGGGGATCACCACCTGAGCTGAAGGCAGAGGTTTAACCCACTGAGCCACCCAGGTGCCCCAAAGCCAAATCTGATCTTATGGGAGGTTTAGAAAGCCGGGCATGCAGGGTTTGGTGGGCTTTTAGAAGTGCCGTGTTTAGGGATTGCCTGATTTTCAGGCGCAGTCCTTTGGTCTACCAAAGGCTGTGGACCCGCTGACTTTGAGGCATTTGCTGATTGGCTGTTGTCCCAAAGGGCGGAGCTGTCATTCATTGGTTGACTTTAGGACTGTGGGTTTTATCGCTGATTGGCTGGTTTCCGGAAGCCAGGCGCTGTCTTTGATTTGCCAACTTTCAGAAGCCATGAGGCTGTTATTGTTAGCTGATATCCAGAGCATGGCATTAACCGTAGTTGCCTATTCACAGTTTGGATCTTTGACCAAAAAATAGTCTTTTCCTTTCTTGAACATAGAAAGATAAATCTTTATTTTTTTAAAAAAAGATTTTATTTATTTATTTGACAGAGATAGAGACAGCCAGCGAGAAAGGGAACACAAGCAGGGGGAGTGGGAGAGGAAGACGCAGGCTCATAGCGGAGGAGCCTGATGTGGGGCTCGATCCCATAACGCTGGGATCACGCACTGAGCCGAAATGCTTAACCGCTGTGCCAACCAGGCGCCCCAAAAGATAAATCTTTTTAATGCTCTGTCCCCCTTTTGGTCTTCCCTCAGCCAAATCTTCGTGAAACATCATGAGACTGTGTAGATCTTGTGGAGGGATGTTGTCCTTTAAGTAATTTAAGCTCCAATTACTGTTTTGGGGAAAAAAATAGCTCTAACTGTCGTTTGTAACTTATTGGTGGGGGGGGAACGTGAATAAACAACATACATTGTGTCTTGACAAGACTAACGTAGGACATAGGACAAAATCATTAAATAGAAGCCATGTACTATAGGGGCGCCTGGGTAGTGCAGTCATTAAGCGTCTGCCTTCCGCTCAGGGCATGATCCCGGCGTTGCGGGATCGAGTCCCACATCAGGCTCCTCTGCTATGAGCCTGCTTCTTCCTCTCCCAATCCCCGGCTGTGTTCCCTCTCTCGCTGGCTGTCTCTCTGTCACATAAATAAATAAAATCTTTAAAAAAAAAAAAAAAAGAAGACATGTGCTAAAAATACAGAACACCTGGCAATCCTCTCCTCCCGCACAACACGCCTACAACACAACCAACAGCTCAATAGTTCAAAAGATGGGCTGGGTGACAGAATGGATGTGGCTGAAAGTTGAATGGTAAACATCTGTCATTGATTATAGATAGGTCTTAAGCTATAAACGATTCAAATTTTTAAAAATTCTGAAAAACAGTCATTTAACAAGCATAATGATATTTTAGTACCTACCTAGAGCAAGGTATACTAGAACACCAGAATTACTGAAAACTGGTAATCATTTTTATCCACGCCAAATACCTTGAAGTCCCTAACTTTTCCCTTTCTCTCCCACTTTAAATTCCCATCGAGGGATCCTCTACTTTAAATATATCCAGAATCCAACCACAACCTCTGTGAATTCGCTTTAGACTCTAACATCTCTGGCTACTGCAAGAGCCTCCAACTGGCTTCTGCTCTTGCCCATCTACAGTCTGTAATTTCCTCCTCAACAGCCAAAGTAATCCATTAACATGTAATCTGATCGTGTTTCCACCCTCCAATAGCTTCCTATTCCATGATCCTTATCAAGGTTTATAAGCCCCTGCAGAAGCTTAGCCCCTGGCTACCACTTCAGAACTCATCTCCTGAATTTTTCCACACGCAGTCAATTCCAGCCCCTGCTGGTATTCTGGCCATTCCTTGAAAATGCTAAAAGGTGCTTTAGTGCCCCAAGGCCTTTTCCCTTGCTCTTCCTTCTTATGGAAACGCTCACCCTCCAGTTACCCACCTGCTTACTCTCGCGGCTTTTAGACAGGGGTTCCCTGACCACATATCTAAATAGTATATCCCCCACATGTCTTTATTGCTGGCTTTTTCTAAATCCCAACTAGAATGTAACTCCATGATGGTAGGGACTTTGTTTTGTTCTCTGCTATGTCTTTAGTACAAGTTACGGGACTTAGCACATAGGATGTACTCCATAAATAATTGTGGAATGAATGAACTAGTGTAAGCCAAAGGGGGAATTTATCATAAGGAAATGAGTATATCTCACAGAGCCTAAAGAAGAAAATATAGTTGGGCTTCAGACTCAAACTGTATCCAAGAAACCACCTCCCAGTATGCTATCTGCACGTCTCTCTGTGTATCTGTTTTATTCACCTCTTTGCAGTTCAGTTTCTTTTACTCAGCTGGTGTAGTGCCCATGCCATCCGGGCTTTATGTCACAGTCTCAATTGCTGGTGAGTCTCACAATCCCCAGCAGTGAGTTTCAGGAAGAAATTGTTGGCCCAGCCAGTAAAATACCTACCCTGAACCAATCCACTGGAAAATGTGGGGGTTACATTTTAACATGGCTTCTCTGAATGCAAAAAGTATTCATGAAACAACAACAACAACAAATTATATTGCTAAAAATAAAATCCATTAAAAAGATATAATAAGGAAGAATAGTATCATCTCAACCATATAGTGTTAAAATGAAACAAAAACTCTTAGTATTAGAAAGAAAAGGAGAATTTGAAGAAACTATAGTCATGCTGGAAAACTTTAAAACACACCTGCCTCAGAAACTGACTAATAAAGTAGACCAAAAATAAGTAAGCATTTGGAAGATTAGAATAAAATGATCCACAAACTTGAATATATATAGAAAGCCCAAGCAGTCAGGCACCCAGAATAAACAGGCAGAGAGGATAAACTTCAACCAGTGTGTTCAATATGCTTTTCAGCTGCCCAGATACCTTTTCAGGGGAGGCGCCACTAAATTTAGAGCAATGTATAAAAATTTTAATCTGACTGAGAAAAAAAATACACGTTTCTCTATAGTGTTGTCACAATTTTTAGACTTTTGGAATAAAAGCTGATGTTTTGAAACTACCAATTCAAATAGACAAGGCTTAGCTTATCCAATATGGAAAAGAGAGAAGATTCAGAGAGCAATACTAACAATGTGAAAGAGGACATAGCTGCAGAGGTGGAGGACACTTTGAAAAATTGAAAGAGACTATTATATACAAATTAAGAAAGCTTTGGAAAAATAAATGAAATATATACTTTCCTAGAGAAGTAAAAATGATTTAAATATTCAAGAAGAGGTCAAGAAACTTGCGTCGTTCAATAATTGTAGAAAAAGTGGAAAATGAGCAGATCTTTCTCCACCAAAAGACATTCTCCTTAGTTGATTTTACAAGTGAGTTTTTCAAATATTCAGAAAGAAGATATCATATTTAACTTTATAGAACATAGGGAAAAATGAAATTCTTGAATTTTGTTCTACAGGGTAGAATATTCCTGATGAGAAAACTAGACAAATGTTGGACACACAGACACGCATACACACACACCCCTATTAACCAATCTCTGATGTGCAAGTGTGCACAAAGATATTACATAAATAGCTGAACACATTAAAGGTATATGCAACGACCCAGAAGGGGTTACATAAAATTAAAATATGTTTTAATATTTAGGAAGTATGTTATATGATATACTATATTAAAGAAATGGGGAAATAAAAAATATAATTAAAGAAAGAAAGGCATTTGGATGAAATTTAAGATCCATCCTGATTTAACAACAGCAACAACAAAAAAATATACCTTTCTAAAAGTGGTAATAGAAGGAGATTTCTATAACCTGATAAAAGGCATTCATCAAATCACTATGAAACATTATATTTAATGGTTAACTATTAATGAAATTTTATTTAAAAGGAAAAGTAGGAAAAAAAGCTATCACTACTATTTTCAGTATTATTTTCAAGATCCTAGCTGATGTGAAAAAAGAAAAAAAGTATCTGGGGAAGAAAGAGGTAAAACTGTAGAAATAGAATGCAAGAAATGAAACCAATGAGCCAATGACACAAACAAGATTCTGTAAGATGATAAAAGACAGGCCTATAAAAGCAAACATTCTGTATATGTTCAAATAATAGTCAAACAGAAAATGTAATGGAAAAGGATTGTAGCTGCACTACAACAAAAATATAAAATATATAGAAATAAACAGTAAGAAATGTTTAGGATCTGCATGAAGAAAACAACAAAGCTTTATTGACGTTCACAAAGGAAAACCAGAATAAATACAAAGATGTGATTTCTCCTGGGTGTGAAAACTCAATATTGAGATGTCAATTTTCTTTAACTTAATCTTTAAATAAAATGTGCTTCCAATTAAAATCCTAATTGAGTTTTTAAAAAATGCTGTTTATAATCCATCATCTGTATATTACCTAAAGTAATAGATAAACCCCTAAACTTTATTGGCTTATTACAGCAAATGGTTTATTTCTCTTAGTCAAGTGCAGGAGTTCCTGGTCAGGCTGACTTCCATAATATCATTCTGGAAGCCAGGCATCTTCCATTCTGTGGTTCTGACCTCCTGTCCTTGGATAGGGACAATGATCATGAAGAAGGCATCCCTGCTTCCCCATCACTTTGACCTGAAAATGACACACATTGTATTTGCTCATATTCCATTGGTGAAAATTAGTCACATGACCCTAACCTAGCTGTAAAGGACTGGTGCTGAGAAATGTAGTCCCCAAGTAGGGGGCTGCTTTTTAGCAACAATACTACATTATGAAAGAGAAACATTAGTTTTTTGTAATCGTGGTCAGTGGGCTATCTCCACCATAATGTGCAACAGTAAGGGTGCAGGAATAAGTTTTAAAAAGAATATAAAATTAACAAATATTGAAGCATACTACAATAGTATAGTAACAACTAAAGTAATATGGTACTATCAGAGTAAGACAAGTGTTTCAATAGAAAAAAATAGCAGAAACTGAGCTATGTATATATGGAAATTAAGTATATAATAAGAATGTCATTTCAAAGAAGTTGGGAATAGATACACTGCTCAGTAAATGCTAATGGAACAATTGGCTACCTAACAAAAATAAAGTTGATTTCTATCCTATATCACACAAAAAATCTGGGTTATTAAAAACCCAAACATGATGGGGCACCTGGGTGGTGCAGTCGGTTGAACGTGGGACTCTTGGTTTTGGCTAAGATGGTGATTTCAGGGTCATGACTTTGAGTCCCTGAGTCCCAAGTGTGGGTTGCCAAAGGCTCAGAGTCTGCTTGGGATTCTCTCTCCTTCTCCCTCTGTTCTCCTGCTCATGCNTGCTCTCTAAAAAAAAAAAACAAATCTTAAAAAAAAAAAAAAAAAACAACCCAAACATGAAACAACAAAAAAAATCTGGGTGATTAAAAGCCCAAACATGAAACACACACACATACCCCACGTAGGGAAAAGATCACCTTCATAGTATGGTGCGAATATAAATTGGCATATTTTAGAAGGGAAATTCAGAAGAATATCAAATACACTTTAAAATATTTACCTCTTCTGACCCATCCATTTCTTCTCTAGGCATTTATTTTTCAGAAGTATTCAAATATAGGCACAAAGATATTATTTGCAGCATTCTTTATGAGTACGTTGGAGCAATCTGTACATAAAATAAAGAAAGAATGTATTACATGAATTATAATACATCCATACCATGGTACTGTTTGATCCTTGAAAAAAAGTGGAGGAAGGAGGTCCGCATATAATCTTAAGTAAGATAAAAAATTGCGTAATAATAACATTGGTTGGGTTCTTAGAATATGCCAGGCTCTGTTTTAAGTGATTATGAGTATTCATTTTTTACAATAATGTTATGACATATGCATTAGTATTATTTCCATTTTGAAGATTAGAAAATTTTGGCACTGAGATGTATAGTAACTTACCAAAAGTAACTTAGTGGTGGAGCTGGGATTTGCATTGAGGTGGTATTGAGTAAAACTCATGATCTTAAGCTGTATGCTATCCTGACTCTGTGCATAGTATGATACCATTTCTGTTTTTAAAAAAGACATTTGTGTGTATTTGTTTGTGCTTATTTCAGGAAGTGTGAAAATTTACCCTGTAACGTAATAGTAGTTACCCCACCTAGTGGTGGTAGTTATGGAAAGTCTTTTACTTTTTGTTTCCATAGTTTAATCTTTTTTTAAAAAACATGTATTCCTTGTAACACAATAAAATCTTAAAGTAAAAGTTTAAATTTGATGACATATGTTGAAATGTTCTAAGCTACAATGCAATCATTAAAATTTAGTACCCAGTGAAATATCTTGATTAAAACTTGCTGGGGAGCCTGAGTGGCTGGGTCGGTTGAGCGTCAGACTTGATTTTGGCTCAGGTCATGATCTCAGGGTCATGGGATCCTGCCTCAGCATCCGTCAGACTCTGCTCAGCAGGGAGTCTGCTTGAGAGTCTCTCCCTCTCCCACTGCCCCTCCCCCCTCACACTCTCTTTCAAACAAGTAAGTCTTTAAAAAAAAAAAAACACGCAACTTGTTGAATGAATGACCAACCTTTTCTATTAGTCTCTAAACTCTTCAGGTCTATAGACTGCATTTTATATCCAACTGGTCCCTACTTTGTTATTGTGCTCTCACTCAATAAATACTTGTTAAACTATATACATACACCCATTAAATTTAAATGTTTTTTCTTTTTAAGATTTTATTTATTTATTTGACAAAGAGGGAGTACAAGCAGGGGGAGCAGTGGAGAGGGAAAAGCAGGCTCCCGCCAAGCAGAGAGCCCGATGCAGGGCTCCATTCCAGGACCCTGGGATCATGATCCAAGGAGAAGGCAGACGCTTAACCAACTGAGCCACCGAGGTACCCCTGAATTTAAATGTTCTTACTCATTTCTTGCCATTGCTTTCCCCCTTTCTTTTCATCATAGTCAAACTTTTGCCTAACTTTTGTTTATATTACTGACTTAGAAAATTCAGTCTCTTGTAGTAGTTATCAATGCATATTAGGAATAAATATGTTCAGCAGCATGTTATGATTTTCATTCCTAATGAAGTGAAACTAATAATGCAAACCTAATCTATAAATCATCTTTGAGTTCCAAGCTGTGAAATAATATTATTGAATTTTAGAGCTCATGAGCTTTCCCTTGCTTTGGGAAATCAGTTTTAATTTAAACTGATTGGAATCTAACAGTACTGTTTTTTCGCTTTAGAGAATATTGTATTTGAAAGACAAGGGTTTTGCTTCCAATTAGAAGAACATCTTTGCATTTGAGAGATGTCTGGAGACTGTGGAACATACTGTGACAATCCAGTGCACTTAGCAACTGACAGAGCGTGGGCTGTGAATATGCGGAGCCTAGTGACATTAAGAAATCAATTTGCAAAGAGGTGGTTTGAAATTTGCAGACTTCTTTTCAAGGTGTTGTGAAGAGGTGTTGAAGCACCAAATGATTAGAAAATGACACGCATTTCATTGCTTGTATAATATTCTGTAGTTCACATTTCCCTGCTCTTTCTCTCTATCTGTTTATTCATTTGTTCATTCATTCATTCATTCATTCATTCATTCATTCATTCATTCAACAAGTGTTTGTAGAGTATCAGGGACTGTTCTAAGCACTTGGAATACAACAATCAACACACCAAAACAAAAACAAAAACCCCCAAATCCAAAACCCAATCCTGGCCTCACTCTCAAATTCTATTAATTCTTCACTGATTATGCCTTCACTTTTCAGTTCATTCAACCACAGCCTTGATTCAGGCCCATTGTGATCGATCCTTATGGTTTAATGGAATCATAATTTAAGAAGTTAGAGATTGATATATAATTGATTAACTTGAAAATATCTGTTAACTTTCTGTAAACATTCTTAACAATACCCATAGTTGCTGTTTATTTCTGAAACATAGACATAGGAAAAGAAGAATTCTAGGTAAGATGATGAGGGATTCTCAGGTGAGCCCTGGGAAGAAGAATGTATTGTTTCAGTGGGCTGATGATATCATTTGGGGCACAGAGTTTTATGAACTTTGCTAGTGATGTGTATGTTTCTGGTTGAGAGTTGAGATGAATATATGTATTTATACAGGTAAGCACTCTGAGACAGAAAACAAAGCTTGCGCTTGTTTTTATCTGTGTTTCCTGCTGAACTATCACTTTGGGGAATTGAAATATCATCTGCTTCTCACCTACAGTTGTCTCTCATCTGTTGTTCTTCTGCTTTATGTGGACCTGTATTCTATACTTCATATGTCACTTTCTGTAGCTTATCGCTTCACAGAGTTTTCCCTCTCACCGTGGGTATGTTGCAGTATACTAGAGATAAAGTCACCAGGTAAATATGGAGTAATGTCCAAGATAGAGTTGGCAAACTATGGCCTGAAGACCGGATCTGGCTGAATGCCCTTTTTTGTAAATAAAGTTTTATTGGTACACAGCTACACTCATTTATTTACTATTGTCTATGGCTGCTTTGGGGCTACAGTGGCAAGACTGAGTAGTGGCAACAGGATCTATAGTCTGAAAAGCCTTAAATATTTATTATCTGGCCCTAACAGAAAAAGTTTGCCAGCCATGTTCTAAGAAATTAAATTACTTGAAGATATTTAGGGAAAAGTTGTTTTGAAGTTTGGGGCTTTTCAAAGTTTTGCCATACTTAAGTGTAAGCAAAATCAGCAGACTCTCACTCCTGTCTGTGTGCTTGTGTGCGTGTGCGTGTGCGTGTGCGTGTGTGTAAAACCCAGAGTTGAAAAAAATTCATATGTGGTGAGGAACTGGAAAAAAGCTGGAACTTTTGTTGACAGGGAACCTGGTGATTTTAGCATTGTACTTGTGATACTGTTAAGAAGGTTTGTTATTGAGATGAAAATTGAAAATGTACTTCAGGGGATAAACAGAAATCTAATATTTTCCTGGTAATTTTGCTGAGTTCTGCAAACGAGGCTTTTGAAAAACTGAGCTTGTCACCTTACCAATTGATTTTGTATTATTATCCAAACAACCAGTGGCTTACATTGTCGGCACTTCACTAGGCTTAATTCATTGAATTCTTACAACCATACGAGGGATTTGCTATTCCTTTTATCTCCATTCTACAGGTGAGGAAACTGATGCACAGAAGGGTTAAATGCATTTTCCAAGGTCACACGACTAACAGGTGATTGAGCCAGGCAGTCTGATTCTAGAGCCTATGTCTCCTATATTCCCGATAACCATTCACACAGTGACCTTTACTGTGAACTTGGTGCCAACACTATGGCAGCCACAATGAAGGAATCAATAAAAGCATCTGCTGTCCATCTAAACAGTGTAAGATATGCATACATGTTTATTATATGAGTTCAATAATTAAACCTTGGTATTTTTTGTTTAAAGAATAAGTCACCTGAGTAATAACTACTTGAAACTACTTTATATGAGTTCAATAATTAAACCTTGGTATTTTTTGTTTAAAGAATAAGTCACCTGAGTAATAGCTACTTGAAACTACTCTATCAGCAACACTTAAAAATAATCAAGCAGATTTGGAAGGAAAAAACAACTTGTTTGACTAATGAAAGGAGAGCAGTCTTGGTAAGGGGTACTATAATGATATTAAAAATTGAATAGAAAAAAAATGGTTGTATCTTCCTTTGAGGTTATTTTATAAAGTGCAATAAAAATCAAAGCTCACATAGTAGAAGAAAATTTGTAAAGCCCCTGTATTGCAAAACTGAAAAGTATCCTTTTTTGATGATGCCATCAAGTAAGCAGGAGTTGTAGCGAGTAATAGCTGGGGCAAGAGGGTGAAGGAGAACATTCTAAGGAGCCTCGAAGCTGATTATAGCTGGACAGGCTGAGCCTTGAGTAAAGCTGGAGCTGGGAAGGGGTGTGTGAGTGTATGTGTGTGTTGTGTACTGGGGAGGAGCGCTGGTGCTGGTAGGGCTATGAGTAGGGTGTCATGAGAAATGGGCTAGTTAGTGGTCTTCAAATTTTCTTGCTGTTCCTTAAAAAGAATTTCCAAAAATTCTGTATTTCTTGCATATTTAAAAATACGTGTTGTGAATACTGTATTGGCAATAAGTCTTACAATGAATAGGGATGTGGTTATGGTGCCTTGCTTAAATTAAACGGTTGTTTCATTGTTCCATCAATGTCCATGGTAAGATTCTAGATACCTGTCTTTTGTCAAAAAGATAAGAACAATGGTGAAAGGGGAAGAGGGGAGAGGACTTGGACTGCAGGTGCCTTTGAAGGCACATAAATATGTGGAAAATATGAAAGTGGGGGATGTGGAATTCACTCACTTAAAACCAGGGGTCTGGATCATCAGGAAAGACTTTATATATGGAGCTACAGAATTAAAGTCAATGGAGGAGACCCATGGAGCAATATTAAGCTATTTGAGTTAGTGTGATTAGATTTATGTTTTAAAAGATCTTTCTAGCCACTTTGAAGAATCAGTTGGAGAAAGGCCATACTGGAGACAGAAGACTAGTTAGGAGGTTTTTGCAGAAACCTCTCCGAAAGAAGATGAAGGCCTGAGCTAGGGCTGAAACTGTGGAGATGAAGAGGAAAAGACAGCTTAGAGTAGTGTCATCCAATAGAAATATAATGCAAGCCACAAATGAGAAGCACATATGTAATTTTCAATTGCCTAGAAGCCACATTAAAAAGGTTTGAAAAGACATAAGTGGAATTAATTTTAATAAAATATTTTATTTAATCCAATATTTTAAAATATTGTCATTTCAAAATGCCACCAATATAAAAATGACACATTTTATATTCTTTTACTTTATGAAGTCTTTGTGTGTGTGTGTGTTTTTTTTTAAGATTTATTTATTTATTTGAGAGAAAGAGAGAGCAAGTGCATGGGGGGTTGGAGGCAGAGGGAGAGGGAGAGAGAATCTCAGCCAGACTCCATGCAGAGCCCAACTCAGGGCTCAATTTCAGGACCCTGAGATCACAACCTGAGCTGGATGCTTAACTGTACCACCCAGGCACCCCTCTTTATGAAGTCTTTGAAATCTGTTGTGTTCTTTACTCTTTATAGCACATTTCAATTCAGACTAGTTGCATTTCAAGTCCTCAATAACCACATGTAGCTAGTGGCTGCCATATTGGACAGTGGGGGTCTAGAAATTGGGACTGGAAGAAGGATCGGAGGACTCAAATATATCGTTGTTTCTTGTTTGGTGTCCTGCAATGGTAGTATCCAGTGGAAGGACGAACTGGGTGAGTTGTGGGGATTTTAGCCAATTCATAATTTCAATCAACTCCATCAAGCCAACTTAAATGAACATACAATCTAAATGAAAACTGTGTGCTTGCTTAGAAGTTGCAGCTTCAAAACTAGACACCTAGTTCTTTTTTGTAACTTAATTGCCACACCAACCATCTTCTAGTATGAAAATTCTGAAACCTCCACTAATGCTATGTGTTATTTACTGAGAGAAAGCAGGAGAGGAGTAGATTGGGAGAGAGTTGGTGTGTTTAGTTTGCATTATGTTGAATTTGAGGTACTCTGGTAGATTATATTATTGTTAAAAATATTTCCTGTTCTTCTCTGTAGAAGGATGATACCTCTTGGCACCACTGAGAATAGGCTCGACCATTTGAGTTGTTTTAGAAAATGAAATATGAGTGGAAGTGATTGGTGCCACTTCAGAGCAGAAAGTTTGAGAGCCATTGAATGGTTTCTCCTCAAACCTGAGACTTGCAATGTCCCAGATATGGCTTGCTCCTTTAGTCTTAGTCCCAAAGTGGAGACAGTGCATGGAGCTGAGACCCAGCTGATCTGCATTATTCACACATGTGAATGAGGAATAAAACTTTGTTCTTCTATGCTATGGAGATGTATGACTGTTTTTTACCTTAGCGTAAGTTAGTCTAAAGAGACTTATGCAATGTTTTGTACTGGCATTGGGGTGTTGCTGCAACAAAAACTTAAAGTGGTGTAGCACTCACTGCAGAGCCAAAGAGTGGGCAGCAAGGGGACTGTTATTGGAGCCTAGAAAGGTGGCAACTCATGTTATTTAATGATGAAATATTTGATAAAACTTATTTCAATAACTTGGTAGCGTGAAATGTAGTGAATAAACTTGGGGTTTTAGATGAAGGGTTTGGAAACAAAAAGCATGTGTTGGTTGGTACTGGCTGTATTTGCCAAGGTACTACAAGAAAGATATGGACTCAGAAAAAAATTGGCTGGTTTTCAAGCAGGGAGAATGAAACAGTCCAAACACTCTAGGACTTTGCAGGGTTGAGTTTTTACCTCAACCTGGTAACAGATACAACTAAAGGAATTAAATATTCAGCCTCCTGACAAGAACAAAGTTAAAAGTGTGGTCATCATGCTCTTTGTATTTCTTACCGTGCATTATGGTAAGAAGCTTTGGAAATCATTAGACTGCGGTTTTATGACCAATCCAAAAAGTCAGATAAAACTTTAGTTTTTCTTTGAACAGTATATTATATAATAGACCTGACCCCAAGAAAGTTCTCCTCACAGTGCTCTTCCAATCTCCACTCTGTGTAAGCTTTTCCTTGGGGGTGCCAGCTTTTGTTGTCGCTATATCTCTTGGCATATATTTCCCTTTTCTTCCTGCTTTTTAGTAAGCTCGGAATCATAGTGTTCAAATTTATGTTTAATGAAGAAAGTTGGTGGCAGAGGGAATGGTAAGGAGGGATAAGAATGGTAGGACATGGAGTTAAGAAAAATATGCCTATTTTGATGGTCCACATGGACCCTAAGTCATGGAGTTCAGTCTTAGAAATGCCTGAATGAATCAAAAACATCTTCTGTCTTTTTTGAGATTTAGTAAATGAAGCAAATGGTGTATAGTCTGAGGATGTACTTCGAGATACTTCCCCTAAAGTGATGCAGTTAGTGGAATTTCTGTGTAATTAGTGAATGTGGAATTTCTTTTTTTTAATATATAGTACTGTTACTGTACTATTGTACATCTTCATGCTTTAGTTAAAAAAGTATTAGTTTTTTACAATGAAAATAATAAATATATTCACTGTAGAAAGATTGGAATGTACAGAAAAGAACACAGAACAAAGATTCTTGTAATCCTACCTTTCTAGGATAACAAACTATTAATAGTTTTACTTTCATATTTTTAAAAGATTTACTTATTTGAGAGAGAGAGAGAGAGTGGGGGGAGGGGCAGAGGGAGAGGGAGAGAGAGAAGCTCAGGCAGACTGCCTGCTAAGCATGGAGCCCCACCGCTGGGCTCAATGTCAGGACCCTGAGATCAGGACCTGAGCAGAAACCAAGAGTCAGATGCTAACCCAACTGAACCACCCAGATGCCCCTACTTTTACATTTTATTTTATTTATTTATTTATTTATTTATTTATTTATTTATTTATTTTTTAAAGATTTTATTTATTTATTTGACAGAGATAGAGACAGCCAGTGAGAGAGGGAACACAAGCAGGGGGAGTTGGGAGAGGAAGAAGCAGGCTCATAGTGGAGGAGCCTGATGTGGGGCTCGATCCCTTAACACCGGGATCACGCCCTGAGCCGAAGGCAGATGCCCAACCGCTGTGCCACCCAGGCACCCCTACTTTTACATTTTAAAATGAATTTCTAATTGGATAAATAATACAGGAAGGCCTTTGTTAAAAAGTAAAACAGTACAGACAAATCTAATGTCTTATTTGATTCCCTACTTCTGATTTCAGTTCCCTCACAGATATAACCATTGTGAACAATTTACTGAGTATTCTTTCAGGACTTCTCTCTCTCTCCCCACTCTCTCATAATATATACAGACATATGTATAAATGCAAATATTATAATATCATTTCATGGTACTTTTTTAGAGATAAATGTTAGCATACTGTTCACATCATTCTATATTTTTTAAAATAAAAATGTAAAATGTATTCATGTCAAAATATACAGATCTACTACATTATTAGGATGCTGATTGGTATTTAATACTATAGATAAATTATGGTTTATCTACCATTACTCTATTGATGCATATTAAGGGTGTTTCTAATGCTTTGCTGTTACAGGCATTTAATGTTAGCAGCGAACACCTGCTGTACATTCTGTATGTGTTTGTATATGCATCTTTATACATACTGTAAATGATTATCTACGCTGATTTTAAGACATGAAATTTCTGAGACATACGGTATATTATAATTCTGGCTACTCCTACAAAGACCCTCAAAACTAGTCCTTTAAACAAGATGGGAGTTAATTTTTATTTTACAAAGTAATCTGGGTGTGGATCATCTAGGATTAATGCTGTAATGTCACGGTGTTGGGCATCCAGGCTCCTTCCATGTTGCTGCTCTGCTTTCCTTAGAGTGTTGCCAGCATTGGCATTCAAGAGAATTTGTGTCTTGGGACATACTGTATGTACTGCCTTGGATTTCTTTGTCTTCACTCAACTCCTGGACCCTCACCTGCTTGCTGCATCCCAGCAGCTGCTGTGGTGACTGACTCCATGCTGGTCTGCTTGGTTCCACCACCGGAAGCTACCATCTGGAATTTCTGGCTCCTTCCACCACTTTCGAAGTAGGATGAAACACTACATCACAAGGTATGAGATTCAGTATCCCCAGTGGCTGCTTATGGGGCCAGGTGATCCAACCTGGAAGCACAGAGATGAGTCTTGACCAATGGGGTACAGAAGATAGGAAGAAAACAGAAGGGACATTTTCTCTCCATCTCTCCTTCTTATAGACTATTCCCAGATATGAAACCTAAAAAGTTAGATAGCCTGTTTGGGAACAATCCCACATGGCTGAGCAACTGGCTATGTGTTTCTTTACGATTCATTGGCCAGCATTGTATTTCCTTTCCATCTGTCCTTGTCTCAGTCTTTTTGGGATGCTATAACAAAAATACTATAAATTGGATGTCTTAAACAGCAGAACTTTATTCCTCACAGTTCTGGAGCCTGGAAGCTTATGATTGTATCATGGGCAGATTCAGTGTCTGGTGAGAGTCCATTTCCTCCTTTATAGATGGTGGTCTTTTGCTGCACCCTCACATAGCAGATGGGTAGAGGGAGCTCTCTGGGTTCTCTTTTATAAGGGCACTAATCCCATTCCTGAGGGCTCCATTCTCAGGACCTCATCAATTGCCAAAGTCCCCACCTCCAAATACCATCACATTAGATTTTAAGATTTAACTTATGAACTTTTTTCAGTGTGTGTGTGGGGGGCACAAACATTCACTCTACAGTATTCCACTCCTGCCCCCCCCAAATTCATGTCCTTATTATATGCAAAATACATGCATTCCTTCCCAAGAGCCCCCCAAATCTTAACTTGTTCCAGTACCAACTTTAAAGCCTATGTGTAAAGTCTCATCTAAAAATCATCTAAATCAGATATGAGTGAAACTCAAGGTAAGATTCATCCTGAGGCAAATTCCTCTCTTGCTGTGAACCTGTGAAACCAAACGTGTAGTGTGCTTCCAAAGTACAGTGGGGGGAAAGGTGTAGAATAGACATTTTGTTTCCAAAAGGGAGAAATAGGCAAGAAGATAAGAGCACCAGAAGCCTAATGGAGCCAATAACATTAAACCTTAAACCTGAAAGCTGGAGAATAACCCTCTTTGGCTTGATGTTGTGCCTTTCAAGCCTACTGGGGTGGCAATGTTGCCCCCACGGCTCAGTGGTACAGCCCCACAGTGGCTCTCCCAAGGTGGTTCTCCGCCCTGGGCTGGCATCCCGAGCCTGTGGCCCTTGCAGAAGTCCCATTCTTTGAAATCCATGTCCAGGCCCTTGCATGCTGTGCACTGGCTGGGAGGGCGCTGCACAGCTATTGCCCATGTTTGCCGCTTGCCCTTCTGGAGGGAAGGCCCCTGAAGCCTGCTGGAGCTGCCATTGGGGCTGCTGAGGAGCCTGTGAGGTGATGGGGTGCTGGGTACCACTCTATCCCCTGGCCCTTGCATGCTGGGTCTGTGATAGTGGCGCCAGCCCTGCTGGTCTCTGAATTGCCTTTGAGGTCATTCCTTTCATGTCTTGAACACTAGTTCCTGGCCATCGTTGAGATGGCTGGTTCATACTAATCCTATCAAATGATTACTTGGCCACACTCTTAGTGTTCTCTTCCAAACAGCATTCTCATTTTTTACAATATGCATAGGCTGAGAATTTTCTAAATCTTTAAGTTCGGTTTCCTTTTTGCTTGACAATTCCATCCTTAAGTCATTTCTCTCTTCTCACATTTTATTATAAGCAGTCAGGTGCAGCCAAGCTGCACCTTCAACACTTTGCTTAGAAATAGCTTCAGTTAAATATCCAATTTCATCATTCATAAGTTTTATCTTCCACAAAACACCAGAATGTGAACGCAATTCAGCCAAGTTCTATGCCACTTTATAACAAGATGGTCATTCCTCCATTGTCCAATAACATGTTCCTCATTTCCATCTCAGTCCTCATCAAAATGGCCTTTACCATCCATACTTCTAAAAAATTCTCTTCAGGATTACTTAGATATTCTCTAAGAAGACTGAGGCTTTCTCTATAGCTCTCTTCTTTTTGAGCGCTCACTAGAATTCCTCTTTTAACAGTCGTTCACAGCAATGTAGACTTTTTCTAACGTGCACTTCGAAAGTCTTCTAACTTCTACCTATCACTCAGATTCAAAGTCACTTCCACAGTTTAAGGTATTTATATAGCAGTGACATGTTTTAGTACCAATATTTGTATTAGTCAGGGTTCTCCAGAGAAACAGGATCAATAGAATATATATAACAAATTAACTCACATGATTATGGAGGCTGATATGTTCCATGATCTGCCATCTGCAAATGAGAAAACCAGGAAAGCCAGTGGTTTATATAGCTCAGTCCAAGTCCCACGTCCTGAGAACTTAAGTTATCAGTGGTTTAAATTCCAGGTCAAGACCAAAAGCCCAAGAACCAGGAATGCTAAGCTAATGTCCAAGGCAGGAGAAAATGGATGTCCCAGCTCTAGCAGAGACCAAATTCACCCTTTCTTTGTATTTTTGTTTTATTTGGAATCTCAGTGGACTAATGGTTATCCACCCACACTGGTGAGATGAACTTCTTTACTCAGTCTATCAAATATTTTCCAGAAACACTCTCACAGACACACCAGAAAAAATATTTTGCTAGCTAACTGGGCATCATTTAGCCCAGTCAAGTGGACACATAAAATTAATCGTTACAGTCCCTGTCTGACTTCCCATTTCCCTCATTCTTCATTTTTTTTTTAAAGATTTTATTTATTTATTTGACAGAGGTAGAGACAGCCAGCGAGAGAGGGAACACAAACAGGGGGAGTGGGAGAAAGAACCAGGCTCATAGCAGAGGAGCCTGATGCGGGGCTCGATCCCAGAACGCCGGGATCACACCCTGAGCCGAAGGCAGACGCTTAACCGCTGTGCCACCCAGGCGCCCCCAGTTTTTTTTTTTTTTTTTTTAAAGATTTTTATTTATTTATTTGACAGAGAGAGACAGCCAGCGAGAGAGGGAACACAGGCAGGGGGAGTGGGAGAGGAAAAAGCAGGCTCCCAGCGAGGAGCCTGATGCGGGCCTCGGTCCCAGAACGCCAGGACCACGCCCTGAGCTGAAGGCAGGCGCTTAACCGCTGTGCCACCCAGGTGCCCCTCATTTCCCTCATTCTTGCCTCAGGGAGTTGCATTATCAAATAAAGTATGAGCACTTAGGCTTTTGCTAAAACTGTTTTCTAGGAAATCCAGGTTAACATAGAGGAGTGAGCTATAAAAAGTGGAGCCTCAGGATGGGATTTTAGAGGTGAATTGCCCACTGTCTGAAAGCAGTAGTGAGCCAACTGCAGTGGTAGCTGGTGTGGTAAAAAGGAGAAGGAGACTTCCCACTGAGCAAGGAGCCTGATGTGGGCCTCGATCTCAGGCCCCTGGGATCATGACCTGGACTGAAGGCAGACTCTTAACCAACTGAGCCACCCAGATGCTACTCCCCCATAGTTTAATTGTGATGAGATGCAGATACAACAAGGTTTTGGAAGATCAAAAATCTATCATGTTTAGTCAGTATGGGGTCAGTATTAATTAAAGGGATTGTGATGCAGCTTCTTTTGTAGGCATTGAAAGTCTAGCAGAAAGTTTTTACACACACACACACACACACACACACACACACTCTCTCTCTCTCTCTCTCTCTCTCTGTCTCTCTTTGTCTGGTCTTAGGGCAGTTACTTGACAACTTAAGTCATGCTCTGAAAATCTGAGTGCCTTTATTGCAGCTCAGGGCAAATGCAGGTAGACTTTGCTGAAAATCAGGCCAAGGATCTGATCATATAGCAAAGATTCCGAGAAAAGAATGGGGCCCAGAGACTTGAGATGGAGATATTTAGGTAGACAAGCCTAAGAATTTCGAGCTCTTAGGTGACTCTGAGCCTTCCAGGCTGGCAGAAATAGCCCCTAACCATTTGCCACAGAAAAACAGTCTCTGCTTGCCTGGGGGAAACATACAATAATCTAATCTGAAGCAGGTGACTTTCAAGATGATTCTTGTTTTCTTCAAGATATGCCCCAATACCCTTCATTACCTTCTGGCTAAAAACCAAAGTCAGGTTTCAGCGCAGCCTGAACAGGAAAGTACAAACTCTGCTCTGGGAAGAAATAGCCCACATGCCAAAGGAATTGCAGGACCTGGCTCATAGGTGTTAGCTGACACTGAGGGAATGTGCACAGGAGTGTATCTTGAGTGTGCTAGACCGGAGGACAGAATACAAAGCTGAACAGGGTAGATTTCATTAATATGGGGGTACTTAGCTGTAATTCAGGATTCCCAGTAATTTAACAGGGTGGCTTCTTGAAGTGTGGATCTGATAATGTTCTATATCGAATGAAGTAAAGATGGCAGAACTTCCTTGGTATAATATTGAAGAAAAGACCAGAAGGCTCAGAGAGGTGGGAATGTTAGAATGATTTTTTTTTTTTTACGTATGTCCTGAGAACCCACCAGCCGGCTATGTTCCCAGGGATGGTCAGGGAGTATTTGCTTCACTGAGAATGGAAAGAATTCAGTGATGACAGGTGCGCCAGGATCTTTGGAGAAGCTTGACAGTTTCTGTCTTCTGTAGGTCAGGGTTGATAGTGGAGGGTTCTGCCATGCAGGTTAGCTTCATAATATTAGTGGGGATGATGCAATTCTAGAGTGGCAAAGGCCAGGTGGTAGCAGCTAACAAAGGCTGCTGATGTAATTACCATAATGGACAGGTAGGCCAGAGTGACAACAGCCAAGGTACCTTTACCTACAGGGGTATCCAATGTTGGCTAATGGATCATGGTTTTATAGGGGCAAGATGGATAAGGAGGCAACAAAAGTGTTCTCAATATGTATAATCAGAAAATTCAAGAAATAGTAAGCAAAAATATGATAGCAGTTGCTGCAGTGAAAATTCTGGGCCCTCATCTAATTTCCAGGTCTCAACCCTTGAAGAGGAGATTTAGTATTTAGCAGAGCCCTAACCTGTGGCATCAGAGTTGTTATGGGTAGATGGGCCAGGCAGAAGTATCTGAAACTGTCCATACCAAAGTGTTCAATTAGAAGCAATACTGCACTCCAGAGGAATTACAGATACTTGTTCAAGCCTCAAAGAGTTGGAAGATGCAGGGATATTACATCTAGAGCTGTGTACCACAGGTCAAGATTTTAGATTTTGGAAACAGATATTCCCATCTGCCCTGGATAATGTTGCTGATCTCTTTGTTATATGTCCTGACCACACTGACTTCCGTTGGTAGCCTGTAACAAGTAAACCTGTTTGATTTACCCAAGCAGTATCTTTATCCGAACCTGCTGTTGATATTTATTGACATGGTGCTCACACAGTAGGTTATCCATTACAGATATATTTTTCCAGTGTGTGGCTTTTCTACTTTTGCTGTGCTATCTTTCACCCTTCCAAAAATGTATCTTAATGTATTCAAGTTCATTAGTATTTTCTTTTCTTTTACTTTTGTACCTTTTAGAAAAGCCTTTACTTCAAGACCATAAATTCATGTTAGAATAATAAGTGCATGAATTTCTTCTACTATTTTTACAAGTATTTTATATATATTACATATTTATTGTATACATAATTATTATATAAATTACATATTACTCTGTGACTCTCCTTTTATTGTATTGATTAGAATTTAGTTTCCTATGGATTCTGCCTCAGTGTCTATCCATGTTTTTAGTTTGGCTACTTCTGTCTCATGGCTGACAGTATATAATCATTGTGATGATTTATGCAGCTGAGATCAAATGTAACCTTCTTTATTCCAATCCATCTTTTATTCTGCTATCATAGTTTTCCTTCCAAAATACATAAAATACAGGCTGGATTGTGTTCTTTTCTGTTTAGGAACTTTTGACGGTTCCCAAGTGAATAAATACATTAGCAAACATTTATATAGCCCTTACTATGTGCCAGTCACTATTTTATGGGTTTTATACATATTAATTCATTTAATTCTAAATCAAACAAAACTGAGTTAAGTAGGATTATTATTTCACTCTATCCTACAGATGAGGAAACCACAGCAGAGTGAAGTCAAGCAACTTGGAAGAAGTGGGAATTCAAACCATGCTTTCTGGTTCCAGAATTTGGGCTTTTAATCCATACTGTTTTTAATTATACTGTTTTTCTAACCAAGGCTTCCTACTGAATTCAGAACTAAGTCAAGGGATGCCTGGGTGGCTCAGCCATTGGGCATCTGCCTTCGGCTTAGGTCATGATCCCAGGGTCCTGGGATCGAGCCCCCCCATCGGGCTTCCTGCTCCGCGGGAAGCCTGCTTCTCCCTCTCACACTCCCCTTGCTTGTGTTTCCTCTCTAGCTGTCTCTCTCTGTCAAATAAATAAAATAAAATCTAAAAAAAAAAAAAAGAACTAAGTCAAAATGTCTTTTTTTTTTTTTTAAAGAATTTTATTTATTTATTTGACAGAGAGAGAGACAGTCAGCGAGAGAGGGACCACAAGCAGGGGGAGTGAGAGAGGAAGAAGCAGGCTCCTATCGGAGGAACCCGATGCGGAGCTTGATCCCAGGACTCCGGGATCATGCCCTGAGCCGAAGGCAGATGCTTAATGACTGAGCCACCCAGGTGCCCCTAAGTCAAAATGTCTTAGCACACCTTCCAACTACCCACTATGTTTGATCACACTTCTCTTTCTGCCTCACCTTTTGCCCCTGGATCCACTGTAGTCTTTGGTTCATCACAGTAGACAGATGATTTATTTAACTCGCCGTGTATGTTTATAACTTTGTACCTTACTCAGGCTTTTTTTTCCCAATCAGCAATATCCTTTTAAATGTTCTCTGGCTTACTTTTTTCCATTCACTCGTTCCAACAAAGATTTGTTAAGCCATACTACTCTGTGCCAGGCTCCAGGCCCGGGTGCTGGGTTATCACAGTAGAGAAGCAAATCTCTGTTGCAAGGGGCTTTCTGTTAATGAGGAACAGGGACAGTCCAGGGCAAGCATATCCCCTTCTCCAGAATCATTTTGTCTTTCTCCAGTTCCAGGCTTCATCTTGGGACTCCGACAGCATGTTTCAAATCTTTATCCCAGCACATTTCACAGCATACCTTTTTATCATCGTTAGTTGTATGTCATCTGCTTCTTATAAGGAATGTGGATTCACCTATGCATTGTATGACACACTAAAGAAATTGTTGCGTTGGTCTAAATGAAAGGATGAAGAAGTTTTTTAAAAAGCTTAAATATTGGGTGGTGGGGTGGGAAAAGGAGATCTTTGTGCTTTTTTTTTCTTTTTAAAAACCATATATAGGTACATATTTGAGACAATCCAAATGATTAACAACTTAATTAGGAATAGAAAGAGTCCTAACCTTATTTGTTCCTTCTGTAACAGTAACTTTAGATGATAAAGACTTTTGAATGAGCAAAAAGAATCCCTGCAGCCTCCAAAGACACTAATTATAAGGAAACAGCAATTTACATTATTTATAAGGAAGCTATTTACATTATTTAGTCCCACCAGACACAATAGTTGCAGAGCTCCATTCTTTCACTACAGTGGAAAGAATAAAGTGAAGTGACAAGGGAGTAGAAAAGATATTCTAATAGCTGCATCTCATTACAAGAAAGATAACACCTCAAAAATGTTAAAAAAAGCTTTCGACTATAATTTAAACTGAACAAAATGGAAACTTCCATCTTAGGAGGATGATGATTCAGAGTACAGCAGCCATTTAAATATTCAGACAAGCTTTTAAAAACTACTGCGAGTGAAGCATTGTCAACTTTGTATTTGCAAGGAGGAAAATGACTAAGATGCAATGCTATGACTAAGATACATAATTCAGGTATCTGAACTTAATAAGCCACATTTTCTTTCACCAGTGACATTGAAATGTAAGTGCCTGCACTCTTAGTAAGGTTGTTTGTGAGAGGAGACAGATCAGGGGGAAAAACCCCACTTCATCTGTTTTCTTTTTCCTTTCCTTCCTCCTCTCTGACCACTTTAATTTAATTTTATCCTGCAGTTTCACTTTCATCAATATAATAGATAGTACTCAGTGGCAAATTACATCAGCTTTTGATCTAAAATAGACAAGTCTGTTATGTGAGAACAAGGAGAAGATGAGAAGAGAAAGAATTTACCCAGCTGATTTTTTAAAACTAGAAGATCTATTAATACTTTTTGTAAATGTCCCAACAATGAATTACTTCTTTTGGACGAAATTCTTCAAGGTCTTAACATTTTTACTGCTCACTTAGAGACAAGATAAAATCTTAATCAAAGAATGATATTTGTATATCCCGACTGGAGAATTGAACTCCTACAGTGAGGTGTCAAGGCAACTCACTGCCTGCCAAGAAAGTTCTTGGGTCCTCATTACCTGTCTTGAAAAGCAAAATCATCATCGTTTTCCTTCAAAGAATATTAGAGTATAGTACACATGACATATTAGGCCAGCCTCATAAATTAGCACAGGCCAGCAGAGCCTGCAAGAAATTAGGTCAGACCCGAAAGAAATCAGGCTGTGGTCCAATAATCTTCTTAATCTTAAGTGGGAAATTGGGCTCACAGTGTTAGGGTCACTATCTTTATTTATTTTTATGTGTGACAGAACCAGTAACACTTTTCAGTGTTAAAGACCTATTTTCCTAAGACATCAAATATTTCTGATTCTTCTCTTAGATGATTTTTGGCATTGCATAATTTATAAAACAAGCAGGTTCCCTATGAGTTAGAAACTTAGACCTTAAGTGAATAAATAAATAAACTTACTGTTGCCCATAATATACAGGGAAAGAAGAACTTCCCTTGCCCCCATATACTTTCCTTAAGGCCTTTATTTTTCCCATCAGAAGCAAGTTTCCTAAAACTGTTTAAAATGTTTAAAGTATTTTGAGAGTTAACACTTCAAGCCCCTAGTATGCATTAATGTCGGGCAGTTAATGTTGAGTGAAATGCTTATTAATTTAGAATATAGTGATAATTAGAATAAAGATGAAATACAAATGGAGAACTATAATGTAACCCTAATTGTTAGGCACAGCCATCATTTCCATAGTTACAGACCTCAAGGTACAAATAGAGGGAAGAGAATGAGTCATTTGCATGTACTTAATTTTTTTAAAATTTCATTTATTTATTTGAGAGAGTGAGAGAGCGGGAGAGCACAAGCAAGGGGAGTGGCAGAGGGAGAGGGAGAAGCCGACTCCTGGCTGAGCTGGTTGTCCCATGTGGGGCTCCATCCTAGGACCTGAGCCCAAGGCAGAGGCTTAACGACTGAGCCACCCAGGCACCCTCCCCCGCCATGTACTTGATTCTTAAACTGGTTGTCAGATATGTTCCTAATTTTGATTTGATTGATAAGCTTAGTTTTTTTTTTTGAGGAGTACCAGTGAAACTTACTCATTTTGAGCACAGGCTTTGGAGTCAGAAGGCTGAGATCTGGTCCCTGAGGCTACAGTTTACTCTGACCTTGGTCTCTAAACTTTGATTTCTTTCTTTCTTTTCTTTTTTTTTTTTTTAAAGATTTTATTCATTTATTCAACAGAGATAGAGACAGCCAGTGAGAGAGGGAACAAGCAGGGGGAGTGGGAGAGGAAGAAGCAGGCTCATAGCAGAGGAGCCTGATGGTGGGGCCCGATCCCACAACGCCGGGATCACGCCCTGAGCCGAAGGC
The DNA here is from genome assembly GCF_002007445.2 of Ailuropoda melanoleuca. Taxonomy (NCBI): domain Eukaryota; kingdom Metazoa; phylum Chordata; class Mammalia; order Carnivora; family Ursidae; genus Ailuropoda; species Ailuropoda melanoleuca. The sequence goes on from NC_048232.1 coordinate 66,556,662, forward strand.
AGACGCTTAACCGCTGTGCCACCCAGGCGCCCCTGTAAACTTTGATTTCTTAAACCGCGAAATGGAGATACTTATAATACCCTAAGTGGTAAAGCTGTTATGATTAAATGAGATTATTTTTCAAATGCTTAGAACATGCCTGGCACACAGTAATGATCATTATCATCATTAAGTGGCCGAAATGGAAAACGAATATAGTCTGAATTTGTAATCGTAAGTTTTTGGCTTTACTCTACGCTGGCTCTCTGTCCAAAACCTTCTCTCTATTCTTCTCTCATACAGCAGTGCCCGAGAAGAGGGCAAAAAAGCCCCCAGGAGGGGCTTTTTGCTTTCTGGACCGGGTTCTTTCTTCCTTTGCCCTCCAGGGGCCGCTGTGTTTCCCCGAAAGCGCGCTGGAAGCCTGGTTGCCACGAGACCGTCGCCAGGCAACCGCGTGTACACACATTTCTGGCGGGCCGGCGTCTCGTCAATATGGCGGCTCTAGGCACCTCCTCGACCTCTCCGCTCAACCTGTCTCCCACATCCATGTCCCCGCCAGGACCTCCGCCGACCCCGCCCCCGACCTCGAACGCACTCTCGAAGTCGCCCCTGGAGTCGAAGGAGAGCTCCCCGAGCCCAGTGCCTCGCTCCGCGTGCCTCGAGAACTCATTGCCCCTCGCCGTGTTTTATGGGCCACTGGACGCTAAAAACCCGCTCCTGGCCTCCTGCGAGAGGGAAATTCGGGAATTACTAGGCTTTATGAGGAGAAAGAAGGCGTTAGCGATAACGGAGGAACAGAAGCATGAATTCCACCGTCTCTGGTAAGCAGAGGCAGGGCGCTGGGGAGGGCGCCGGCCGGAGAAGGGCAACTCTTGGGGCCTGAGGAGATGCCCTCGAGGATGCCCACGGCGATGCCAGAGCTGGGTCAGTGTTGCGGACCTGGAGATAAAAACAAAGTGTAAGAAGTGGAGACTCATCGCTCTTACAATCCATAATTCCTGGGAAATGCTATACCTTGGCTTCCTGCTCGGGTCAAAATAAATATAAACACAGAAGTGTTTCATAACTCACCGTTCCTTCTGAGTGTTCCCCAGTCGCTAAGCTACTCCATGCCCATAAATTTTTTACTCACTCAGGGACTCAGGGGTTTCACAACTTTCCATGTTGTGGGTACAATTTTGTATATGAGGAAAAAGAAATAACTTTGAGGTAGCTTCGGTTCTTGAAAAAGTTAGTTCTTGATGCCATGAAGTATGTGATTCTGTGAACACGTGCACTTTAATTCCTTTTTATACTTTAATTCTTTAATTCCTTTTTATGTTGTTGTTAGGGTCACAATAATTTTTTTACTCATTTTGTGACTCATTTTGCATACATGTTTACCTTTTTGGGAGTTTTATCCCTGTGTTACTATTGAGCGACAAACTACCTATTTTTAAGTTTTTTTTCCTGATTATGTTACCATCTTTCTTTTCCAGTCAAAATACCTTGCAAACTGAACAGGTACAAATGTAGACAAATGTCAAAAAATACCAGAAGAGTGAATAATTTCAACTTTTATTTTTCATTCATGCATTTAATATGAAGACATAGTTTTAACTTACATTTGTTTTTCATTAATGCATTTAATTATTTATTAACACCTACTATATATCAGGTACCATTCTAGGAACTAGGAAAACACCAAATTAACAAAAGATAGAACAATTTGTATCCTCATGGAGCATATATTTTTGTTACTACGGACAGCTACTAAACAAATAAGTAAAGAAATCGTTTTACAGGGAAAGAAGTGCTAGGGAGAAAATTAGAGCAGAATGTGGGGATGGAAGATATGGTATGGTGTTGAAATTTAACATGGGTGTGGCTGGGAGCATGGTCAGGGTAAATTGGAAAAAGTGGCCTTCAAGAAAGATAAGAAAGAGATATAGTAGCAAGTGATGAAGATTTCTGTAGGAAGAGTTGGCCACAAGGGAGAATGGGAAGTGTGAGGTTCCTGGGATGGGACTGAGACTGTGGGAAGAACAGGTTTCTGGTAGGAGAGAGGCAGATCAAGAGTTTAGGGTTTTTTGTTTTGTTTTGTTATATATATATATTCCTATATATATATATATTCTTATATATATATGTTCTTAAATATATATATATATATTCTTAAGTAATCTCTACACCCAATGTGAGGATCGAACCTACAGCCCCAAGATCAAGAGTCACATGCTCCACTGACTGAGCCAGCCAGGCATCCCAAGAATTTAGTTTTAGATATATGAAGATTGAAATGTAATTCAACATTCAAGCAGAGCTATTACATAGGTAGTTGGTCATTTGAGTCTGGAGGTCAAAGGAGATATGCATTTCGGATTCGTCAGCATATTATTGATATTTAAATCATGACACTTGATAGAATAGCTAAGGGAGTGAGTGTAGATGGAGAAAAGGAGAGTCCAAGGACTGAACTCTGCTACACTCCAACATTGAAAGTAGAGGAGATAAGAAAATGTCAGAGACTAAGAAGGGAGTGGCCAGGGAAGTAGGAGGAAAACCTAAGTGTGTGGTGTGCTGAAAGTCTGGTACAGAAACCATTTCAAAGTAGGAATGAATGATTGATTAACAGTGGCAAATCCTGCTGATGGGCCAAGTAAGATGAGAACCAAGAATTGACCAAGGGAGGTGCATTACTAAGCTATATATATTTATATTTGAAACACTTTTGCACTTGTGCCTTAGATAGCGCTTTCTCTTCCCATTTCCACGACCAGCGTTGTAGTTCAAACCACCAGATTGTGCTTTCCCCACAGCCTCGAGTCTCAAATCTATCCTTTGCTTTAGCAGTCAGTGTAACCTTTATAAATCAACCACCCACTCTCCTATCTCAAGACTTTCTATCGCTTCCCATTGCTGTTAGAATAAATTTAAGACTCCTTCTGTCCTCCAGGGTCTGAGCATCTGGCCCTGCCTGCCTCTTCCATCTCAGCCCATCTCTCACTTCTCTCTCAGGACTTTCCAGGGAGACAGATCCTATTTTTTTCATCCCAGGGCCTGTATATTTGCTGCCACCTTTGTCTGAAATGTTCTATCCTCAGCTTTTCACATAATTGGCTCCTTCTTTTCTTTCAGGTCTTAGCTCAGCTCTTACCACTGTAGAGTGGCCTTTCCTATTTAATGCAGGTTCAACCACCCATTTATATTTTTTATTTATTTGTTTTCTTGTGTATTATCTGTTTCCCCAATTAGAATGAAAGCTCCCTGCTGACTTTGGGTAATGTGTCTCTTTTTCATTTTTCTATCTCTAGCAACTAGCCTGGTGGTTGGGATAGAAGAAACTTTCTTTCTTTCTTTTCTATTTTAAGATTTCTATTTCTTTATTTGAGAGAGAGAGAGAGAAAGAGAGAGAGAGAGAGACAGCATGAGCAGGGGGGAGGAGTCAGAGGGAGAGGGAGAAGCAGACTCCCCGCTGAGCAGGGAGCCTGACTTGGGGCTCCGAGGGGCTGGATCCCAGCACCCTGAGATTATGACCTGAGTCAAAGGCAGACACTTAACCGTCTGAGCCACCCAGGTGCCCCAGAGCAAATTTTCAATGAGTATTTGGTATTGAAAGAATTCAAGGGTTTATTATCCTTGTATTTTCAATAATTGTTAATGTTACATTTGGGAAAGTAGACCTGGGCCAGTTGGTAAGTACAGTATCTGTCCCATCTTTAAAGAGACTGACTATAAGAGAAACACAAACCTTAACCATTGACATGGACCTTAGCAATTTAACCTCTCACACGATTTAGGTATTTGTTTATTTACACAACAACTTTTATTGAATGCCTACTATGTGCCCAGCATTGCAGTAGCCATAGGCTATATAGTGGTGAATAAAATACATAGGAATTCTGTGCTTATGGAGAGAGAGAGAGAAACTTTCAATGAGTCATTAAGTCAATACACAAACAAGTGCTATGAAGGAAGGAGCTACTGAGTACTTACACGTGCCGGGCATTGTACTAGGCGTTGGGGATCCAGCAGTGAACCAGACAAAGATCCCTGCCTTCTTGGTGCTTATATTCTAGAGGTAGGCAATAAACAAATTAAATAAGTTCATTTTAAAGTAACCTAGAAAGTGATAAATGCTAGGGGGCAAACTAAAGAGAGGAAGGGTTGTGGAGTGGGAAATAGGAGATTGCAGTTTTCAGTAATGTGGTCCGAGTAGGTGACACTTGAGCAGAGGCTGAAAGAGAACACAGCATGGACCTACGTTCAAGTGAATGGTGAGGGAGGTGACATTAAGCTGAGATTAGAAGGATACCAGGCAAGGAGAGAGGATAAACAGAGGGAACAAGCATGTGGGAAGATCTTGGCAGGAAAGAGCCAGAGACTTGGGAGGAATGTACAGAAGCCCATTAAGCGTGGCTTAGTGAGTGTGGGTGCAGTGGTATGAGGTGAGATTAGAGACATGGGTAGGGCTATGGAAGGTTTTAGAGGCCTTTTACGGAGTTTGCCTTTATTCCAAATGCAATGGGAAACCGTTGGATAGTTTTGGGCAAGGGATTAACCTTATTTAAAATTGTATATATATTTATATAATCTTGTCCAAATGGAGTAAGAATGACAATGTGGAGGCCAGTTAGGAATACAGGAGGTAGGATTTGCTTTTATAACGTATTTGAGAAATGGTTATTTTTTTAAATCAAAAATTTTTTTATAACTATAGAAACTTACATAAGCAAAAAAATTCACAGGCTCTAAAATGTAGGGTTTGATCATACTGTCAATGTTATGAAATTCAGAATAGGTTAGATTTTTTTAAAGGGATGCTTTTGTTATAACCACGTGAGATATAGATATTGTTTATATAGTTATGATTTTCTATTTTAGAGAATTCTAACTCTAGCAGCAGCTATAATAAATCAGCAATCCAAAGGATATTAATGTTTTCTTAAATGATGCACATTATGTAGTGTATGTTACATTTTCCTTGTTTAATCATTATGTAAGTCAATTCCCAGTGAATGGTCTTAACTTGAACTTAAAGTTCACTTAAAAAAATTCTCTTATTATATAACCTTGATTGATTTAACAAAGCTGGTATTTTTCTTTTATGAGTAATAAACATAGTCATCATTATCTCATCTTTAAGGTTTGAAAGAATTAAGTCTTTCATCTACATGATTTAAGAATTCTAGCAAGACTTGCTGATTTTTTGGGATTCATTATATTTATTCTAATACTGTGACATTTCACGAAGCAGCAAATGAAAGTGAAAAGGTTAAAAAACAAAAACAAAACCACCCTAAACCAAAAAGCCTCTTCCTTTTAAAATTTCTATGGCTGTATTTGCCACACAATTTTTGGGGCATGGTTATATACATATACATGTACATATTTATATATTTTCGTATCCCAAAATATTATTAATCACTCAAAGAAGGCAAGAATATCCTGTCCCTTACCCTTCCCTTGTAACTCAATATTATTTAATTATTTGAATAAATTAATCGACATGTTTCTGTTAAGGTGGTTCTGATAATATCCCAACATATACAGCATAAGTACTAGAGCCATTTTCAGTCCCTGAGTTTACATTCCTACCTGTATTAGTCAATTTGGGCTATTAGTTACTAATCAGTAATTATGAATTAGTTTGGGCTGCCATAACTAAACACCATAGTCTGGGAGTCTTAAACAACAGAAATTTATTTTCTCATAGTTCTGGAGACTAGAAGTCCCAGATCAAGGTCTTGCAGGGTCAGTTTCTGGTGAAAGCACTCTTCCTGGCATGCAGAAGGCCACTTGGTCTTCACGCAGCCTTGCCTCTGAGCAAGTACAAAGAAAGAGAGAGAAAAGAATGTTCTCTGGTGTTTTTCTTGGATGGGCATTAGTGCTATCTGACCAATGCCCCACCTTATGACCTCATTTAACCTTAATTATTTCCTTAGAGTACCCTTTTCCAAATACAGTCACACTCTGGGTTAGGACTTCAACATAAGAATTTTGAGGGGACACACTCAATCAGTACATTAACATTGTCCTCATCTAGAAATTTATGAGATAAAGGCTTGGACTGTTAAGGGAAATTTGGATTTTTTTCTAGAGGCATTTATAATTTCTGAGAGAGAAGGAAGGAGTAAAGTTAACTAAATAAATGAACAAAATAGGCAGTGATCTGCTACCCTTTGAAACTAATTAGAAACCGTTTTGAGAATACCATATGTTTTATTTATTTATTTTATTTTATTTTATTTTATTTTTTTAATGATTTTTTATTATATTATGTTAGTTACCATACAGTACATCCCCGGTTTCTGATGTAAAGTTCAATGATTCATTAGTTGCGCATAACACCCAGTGCACCATGCAATACGTGCCCTCCTTACTCCATCACCGGTCTATCCCATTCCCCCACCCCCCTCCCCTCTGAGGCCCTCAGTTTGTTTCTCATAGTCCATAGTCTCTCATGTTTCATTCCCCCTTCTGATTACCCCCCCTTTCTTTATCCCTTTCTTCCCCTACCGATCATCCTAGTTCTTATGTTCCATAGATGAGAGAAATCATATGATAATTGTCTTTCTCTGCTTGACTTATTTCACTTAGCATTATCTCCTCCAGTGCCGTCCATGTTGCAGCAAATGTTGAGAACTTGTTCTTTCTGATAGCTGAGTAATATTCCATTGTATATATGGACCACAGCTTCTTTAGCCATTTGTCTGTTGAAGGGCATCTCGGTTCCTTCCACAATTTAGCTATTGTGGACAATGTTGCTATGAACATTGGGGTGCATATGGCCCTTCTCTTCACTACGTCTGTATCTTTGGGGTAAACACCCAGTAGTGCAATGGCTGGGTCATAGGGTAGCTCAATTTTTAACTTTTTAAGGGACCTCCACACTGTTTTCCAGAGTGGCTGTACCAACTTGCATTCCCACCAACAATGTAGGAGGGATCCCCTTTCTCCACATCCTCTCCAACAATTGTTGTTTCTTGCCTTGTCTATTTTTGCCATTCTAACTGGCGTAAGTTGGTTTCTCAGTGTGGTTTTGATTTGAATTTCCCTGATGGCTAATCATTTTACATTTTTTCATGTGTCTGTTAGCCATTTGTATGTCATCATTGGAAAAGTGTCTATTCATATCTTCTGCCCATTTTTTGTTTATTTGTTTCTTGTGTTTTGAGTTTGAGAAGTTCTTTGTAGATCTCGGATACCAGTCCGTTATCTGTAGTGTCATTTGCAAATATATTCTCCCATTCTGTGGGCTGCCTCTTAGTTTTTTTTGACTGTTTCCTTGGCTGTGCAGAAGCTTTTTATCTTGATGAAGTCCCACAAGTTCATTTTATCTTTTGTTTCTCTTGCCTTTGGAGATGTGTCATGAAAAAGGTTGCTTTGGCCGATATCGTAGAGGTTGCTGCCTATGTTCTCCTCTAGGATTTTGATGGATTCCTGTCTCACATCGTGGTCTTTCATCCATTTGGAGTTTATCTTTGTCTATGGTGTGAGAGAGTGGTCAAGTTTCATTCTTTTGCATGTAGCTGTCCAATTTTCCCAGCATCATTTATTGAAGAGACTGTCTTTTTTCCACCAGATGTTTTTTCCTGCTTTATCAAAGATTAGTTGCCCAAAGAGCCGAGGGTCTATTTCTGGGTTCTCTATTCTGTTCCATTGATCTATGTGTCTGTTTTTGTGCCAGTATCATGCTGTCTTTGTGATCACAGCTTTGTAGTACAGCTCGAAGTCTGGCATTGTGATGCCCCCAGCTTTATTTTTCCTTTTCAACAGTTCCTTGGAGTTTCGGGGCCTTTTCTGTTTCCATACAAATTTAAGGACTATTTG